>NC_031496.1:31818902-31847199 GCF_000237925.1 Schistosoma mansoni
TGGTCTAGCTTCAATTGACTCATGATTTCAACTTTGAAAAATACTGAAATCTCCACAAATCCCCTTCTAAATATAAAAGATCTTAAGAAAACAAGATGAAAGTAACTATAGTGAATAAAAAACCGATATCTATAATTCTCAAATTCAAAGTTAATGACGTCGTAACCACAATCATCAGGAGGCTTAACACTGCATTAGCAAGAACTTAACCGTCAGCCAAACTAACCGAATCATAGGTTGAAAAGCACTCCTTTCATGTTATCCCCAACTGTGTTTATAAATCAACGTGTACCTGTCAAAGCAGCTACATTGGCCAAATAAAAAAAGGGTTTATCTTATATTTTTTGAACATGTTACAAAAAAGTCTTAGAACAAGATAAAGAACGACTTTAAACAGTACAATTACCAAACCTATCTTGGATACAGGATATCAAACTGATACCTTACAATCTTTCAAGGTGATTAACAAACAGCCAAACTCCTGTCTTCTGAAGTTTTAGTAAGGCGTTGCTATCAGGCGTCAAAAAATCTGATTTATATGTTCAAAAGTAGATGCTTACTAATCTTTCCTTGCCTTGGTGACAAACATACCTTCGTTGTATCTAAAAGATAGTTTTTTCAACTCTTTATTGCATTTATTACATCATAATGTTCTTTTATTTTGATTGTTTTCTAGATTAGTAATCTTATTTCACTAACTGAGTTCTACTCATTTTACTCTTATCAACGTTTCTGACCGTTTCAACTTTTTTTACAATCAATGTTGTAGAATGTTCTCCTACATAAGGCGTATATTTATGACAGATAAAAGTTAGACATTAACATCGTTGGATGCTGTCTCAGTGGTCTAGTGGTTAAGCGCTCAGGCGCGAGACCGGTAGGTCCTGGGTTGGAATCTCGCGAGTGCGGAATCGTGGATGCGCAATGTTGAGGATTCCCACAATAAGACGAAACGGCCGTTCAGTGCTTCCAGATTTTCCATAGTCGTTTAGCTTCAATTGATTCATGATCTCAACTATATACTAAAATATTCACAAAACCCTCTTCTCAAAATAAAAAAGAACGAATCGAGCGAAGAAATTTTTCCCAATTAGTTTTTCATCATGGCTCTACACTAACATATATATGATTCAATAAAGGAATAACACTCATCGAGTAGATACGTTACGTAATAATTATGTAATGACATATCGATTATTCGTTGGAAGAAAGAGGATTAATACTAATCAAAGTAATTAAATTCATTTAGTATTGTTTGTTTGAATCTTCCCGTCGATGTGTTAGGACTGCAGCTGGCCAGTCTCTAATTGGCATATTTGCACACTGTGCGTATTGCCTCGATATAGCCTTAATTCACAAGCATTGTAAGCAAAGATGGATAGTGACTATCAGTAGAATTCAGTTTGACGCACGTTTTGTCCTATTTGGGACTCGTCAGCTGGATGTACCTGCATCTCAAAGTAATTATTCGAAAATTAAGCAGTTCCTACGTTGCATAATATGTAAAAGGAGAAGAAAGGACTAACAAATTATTTTGATGAATAGTCAGTAATATAGTAGTTATGTAAGAATCAAGAGATGAATGTAGAGAAGTCAAATATAAAAATGGAAGGAATACAAAAATTCTTCACACAAGTTCTGCTACAGACTCCGCTATATCGATGACCAGGGTAGCGAGAGTCGTTGTACAAACTTCTTTTGGATACAAAGGTTCGGTTTGTGAACATGGATTGCGATGGCTTCAGCTATATGCAAAAGACGAACTCATAAACCATGCGGTAAATTTGATGGAATATGGTAGATAACCTTAATTCAGTCCAACTTGGTGACCTGTATCCACTAAGTGAGCGAGAATAGAAATCTTAATCACCTTTACTTGTCGTTTGCTCAACCTACACGGATGGTGTTCTGTTATTCGTTGACGAACTTACCGAATTGTACACCCTATATAACTGGCTCCACAGGAGCAGTTGAATTTGTAAATACACATAGATGTGACGAATTGAAGCAATCTGTCTATATTAGCAGTTCTTATTGTGGGGGCGGTTGTAGAAGACGGTACTTCCTTTCTTAACCTCTGTGTCACGATTTCTTCCATAGCATCGTTTAAGAGTTGTAATTTTAAGAAAAATACCTTCTTCGGAACGGTAGGTACACTTGTCTTTCTTTTTGTCTCCTTCATGTATTTGTCGGTGAATTTCATTGGGTATCCATTCCTACTAAGCATATTTATGATATTCAGTCTGTTTATTTCCAGCCATATAGAATGGTGAAGCCTAGTTGGCCCTTCTACAGAAGAGTGCTACATCGAAGCACGGCGGGATAGCTGTTTATGCATTGCTTATGCAGAACCATTACATAGCACTCATAACCCATTTTTTATCTTTTTGTTTTGTTTTTGTTTGGGCAGACTCGTTTTTTTACCACTCTTTTGAACCTTCAGTAATTATGCAATGACTCTTTGTAACATTCGTAATCGTTCTCGGGTATTGGTCGAGTGGTTGATTAGGCCGATCTCCACCACCCGAGATATCGCTCACGTTAGTCCATGGAAACAGTCCCATGATCCAGGAGGTACGATGAGTACGTGTGAGTCGGAATTAGCCTCCTAGCCTTTCAGTCTGTTAAATTTATTTACACCGTTGCTATACTATACCGGTCTATCTTCAACATAACTTCCAACTAAACCCTCCTTTCATGTAAATAATCTAAACTTATTATGTTATTACAATTTTTAAATATCACAGGTTATAATCAGCTGACACGAACCAAACCAAACAAAATAAATCCATATTGATCTATTACAATCTTTGTTCTCTTTGCTCTCTTCAAAATGATTAAGGAAATTATGTATGTGAAATAAGGTGAATATTAAATTGTGGTCTGTATTTCAATAGTTGAGTACTTAATATTATTATCATTAGTAGTAGTAGTATTAGTAGTAGTAGTAGTAGTAGTAGTAGTAGTAGTAGTAGTAGTAGTAGTAGTAGTAGTAGTAGTAGTAGTAGTAGTAGTAGTAGTGGTAGTAGTAGCAGTAGTACTTTTTTATTGTTAAAATATACCTAGTTTGTTTAATTGCTTCAATAAACTGACAAGTATTGAACATGCTTTTCATCTAAAAGAAGGACTTTATTATTGAACATTAAGTGTTTATTCACAAAGGTAATAAGTAGTGAGTACATCTATTTTGGTTACACTTGTACAGTATGAATTCTAAAATTGTATTAGTTTATAAACAGATTATCATTTAAGTTTATTGATTAGATTATGTTATATCTCGAACTTAGATTTCTTAATCTGCCGTCTAATACTTGAGCACTCGAACGCTAGAACCCTCCCAAGTCACAATTCAGAAGACAGGAAACAATTAGAAGGAATGTTATTCCAAACAGTGTTGATTGTAGTGAAAAACTGTCAAGTACGTATAGTTTTTAGTAGAAACGAAATCATCATTATAGTTATCCAATCCGCACACAGGGAGTTATCGACATTGTCCAATAGGGAAGCTACACGCAGTGATTCTAGAATATTCTTCCAAAAGCCGATTGAATGTAATATGTCCGGCTCTTTTTGGACTTCTTAGAGCTTACTCAACTTCACCTGTGGACCATCCTTACAGATTGATTACAACTTGTAAATTGTATTGTAATCATCATCATTATTATGTCATCCCTTGCATATAGATATCATTTCTGAAGGCAGTAATTAATTTCCAATTCTTCAAAGGTTAGTTGCATATAGATATACTGGTTAACAGCAAATTACTAAATCTTACAGTGATAGTGGACATAGAATACACAAGATTTCTTGATTACTTAAATGTCTTTAATTCTATGTCCGGATCCGTTAGCCAGACACTACCAACAACCACCTACTGTGGGAGAACACAAATCAGATTCCAGTGGAGAAATAATTCAGGAAGAAGCACTGGAAGTGGATAGGACACACTTTAAATAAATCACTCAGCTACGTCACAAGACAAGCCCTCACATGGAAACTTGAAGGACAAAGGGAAAGCGGAAGACCAAAGAACACATTACACCAAGAAATGGAGACAGACATGAGAAGAATGAACAAAAATTGGATAGAATTAGAAAGGAAGGGGGAGGACAGAGTGGGTTGTAGAATGCTGGTCGGTATCCTATGCTCCATTGGGAGTAAAAGGCGTAATTACGTAAGTAAGTAAGACAGTAAGTCAGTAAGCACGTAAGTAGGTAGTTAAGTAGCAACTGTTATGAAATCAAAATCTAAGCTTTCCAGATGATTTCTTAGCAACCAGCTACAAAAAATGTTTGATACTTATTGACTACAATTTTTTTTTCTTAAATAGTTCACTGATTAAAATCACACCATAAATCTAATACTCCTTGTAACTATGCATACAGATAAACAAATTAGTTTGACCTTGTTATTGAATTGAATTATGCTGATATGAATATTTTAGTTACGCCTATTACCTCTCGTGGAGGAGTATAGACCACCCACCAGTGCTGGTTAGCGTTTTCTCAGCGAGTTAGTTTTCTACGGGATGGGATCGCTAAACCCATGCCCAACCCTCCTCCTTAACCTGGGCTTGGGACCGGCAGTAACTCTATAGGAGCTACAGGCGGAGTTGAATATTTTAGTAGAAAGTTTATATGGTTACTTTCCTGAAAAAAAACTTCATTAACAAAATAAGCTTGATTTTATTCACACTTACTTAAATTGAATTAATGTCTACTAACACGTAAGATACCGTCATTAAGTGTTATAAACGGTAGGATACTTGTTATAATGCCCCCAAATGCCCTGGTACGGCCGAGTATGGGGAGAGTCTGCTCTCCCTCTCCAAATGCTCTAACATGGCCACGCGTATATAACCTCTATCAGGGAAGTCCTACTGACTGCCTTCTCGTGGCATCACAATTGATTACAAAATTGAGAGGACGAAAAGCGAATGTTCGACGCTTTAGTCGGGTTGGTGGACACGGAAAGTCCACCTAGGGCAGTTGGAAAACCCTGATTCCAAACCAATGGTGCACATGGGCTCCAGTATCCTGAGGGAACAAATGGCCACCGGCTACCATGGACTTTATCCCCTTACGATGCTCCACTACCTTGTGGATCAGATCTTTGAGTCAAAGGCTCGGGGCGTGACCCCCTGAGAAAACCACTTGTTTCAGTTTGGACACCTGGTCAGTATCACAATCCTCACACAAATCAAATAAGATTTGCACGGCGCATATGTATCTGTTGCTTCCTTGTACCAATAGCTATGTGTTGAAATAAATAAAAACATGTTATAACAGTCCTTTTACTTTTTACATGTATGTAGGACGTCAATGTACCTTAGACGAATATCTACACTAGATGATTCCCTCCCAGTATCCATTCTACAGGAATTCAACACAACTCATATCAAGAACACGTGATTAGCCTGACTAGAACGTCAATATATTTCCACACACCCAAAATCCGACACAATCCAATAACAAGGAACAGTCCATCGGTAACAGTCAGGATAGGGGAATATATAACACATAACACCTGTCATCCTATCTACATGTCTAACTCAGCAAAACAACCAATCATCATCATTCTCATCCACACATCATTTTGTTTTCACCATTGATCATATCTTGATTTAGTAGTTGTATTAAAAGTAGGATAATTTGTGCTATGAAGAGTAATCTCAATGGATCAATCATTGGTGAAATTTGTTTTTATTATAAGAACTTGGAATCATTTGTGATGGAATAAAACTGACCTCCTGTTTTAATTTGTCTTATTGATTGAATGCTATATTCAGATGCTAGGCTAGTCGCGTAACCCCCAAGCTAAATCTACACAGCAACTGGAACACGAGAGAGAAAAGGTACAAAGCATACGAGAAGCACTTTACTCCAAAGGTTCATTTATGTACAGAAAATATAGGGTTTTTATAGTATTTTAGAAGTCCTTGGATTTTTCTGAAAATTCTAGAATACTACAAATCAAAGTAGCAGTGTAGTAATCAGTCAATCAGAAAACTCTACATGTGACTTTTCACTTTCGTGGTTTTCCTGGCAAAATCTCTAGTGAACATTGATTAGATAAAATGATCCTTAGTGTTTACTGAACCTTTCTTGTCTATTGCGAGAAATTTTCAGGACCGTCCCAACATGTTCAATCTGCATCCAATGTGTTTCACTGATCCCAAGCAACTCCAGGTTGTATCTTTTCATTTCTACAGCGAATTGGAAGACTCTCCCTGTCTCTCACATTGTACGAACATTTCATGTACCTAAATTAATGGTTGCACTGGTTGTCAGAAGAGGCATCAGCCTCATGACTTCCGAAGGAACTCAGTTTTCATCATGAGACGTCATAACTCGCGATATTTCTAGCTATACTTTTAATCAAACGCTGATTGGATAAAATGCTTCTTAATGTTTCCTGAGCTTGTCATGTCTATTGCGAGAAATTTTCAGGATCGCCTCAACAATTTTCACTAGAGATTTCAAGCATCTTGAGTTATATGTAACTGTCGGCTATGAATACTTCAATGTAGGACAGTCCAGAATGTCGAATAAATGAAAAAAACTATACAATTGAAGTTATGGCTTAAAGTGAAATCTTTAGTAAAAATTACATTCTAGTATATAGAAGTTATCGACTAAATGAATGGAACAATAATCAAAAGCACTTCATGGTTCTCATTCAATCAAATATTAATTATCAGACGGGGGTTTTGTGGAGATTTTAATAATTTTATAGAGTTGAGATCATGAGTTAATTGAAGCTAGACCACCATGGAAAACCTGGAAGCACTGAACGGTCGTTTCGTCCTATTGTGGGACTTCTCGGCAGTGAGCAATTTAGTGGATAGGTTGCAGTTAGACATTAACACCGTTAGATGCCGGCCGGCTCAGTGGTCTATCGGTTAAGTGCTCACGTGCGAGACTGACATGTCCTGGGTTCGAATCTCGCAAGGCGGGATCATGGATGCGCACTGCTGAGGAGTCCCATAATAGGACGAAACGGCTGTTCAGTGCTTCTACGTTTTCCATGCTTGTCTAACTTCAACTGACTCATGGTTTCAACTATGAAAATAATAAATTGCCATTTTATTTTGGGACAATTGTCGGAATTTTATGATACACAAAACAATCTTTAAGTTATCTAAACTTTCAAAAATTATCCAACTAGAAATCGAATGTTTCTTTTTTTCAGTCTAATTGCATATTAAACAGCCATATTTTAATTAGTCATGGTGAATAGTTTATCTTGAGGTCACCACCTTTGATCTGATCAACTTTTAATTATTCTGACCTAAAACTTAGAGTATTCTAACCAATCCCCTAGAGTTGACTTAGCTCTAAGTACTATATGATATAACGAAAACGTTAATGGGGTAGTGTAGTAAACCAGAACGACCAGTTAAGAACAAAGAAGGTAAATTAATCTGCGAAATTGAAGAACAGTAAAGCAGACAGAAATATTTGAAGAGGTCTTGAATAGATTAGTCCCACTAGATATCAAATAAGCATTTACAGATGTTATTCTACCACCGACCGAAGAAATCAGATTGGTCATTGGACAACTCAAGAGTAGGAAAGCAGCAGGAACTTTCAACACAACAACTGAAGCACTTGATATGGAGACCCAATCAGAGATAGCCTAATGAAAAGCTCAAGCAGTGGCAATTAGAGGTCATCTAAAGGTCAAGTGCATTTCATTGGGTCAATTTCCTAAGGATGGAGTGGTATATATATAAATGAGTATTTGTGCATTCTGTCCAGTAGACCAATATACTTTCTCGTTCAGTGTGTACTCGCTGAAGTAATCGGTTGGGGAAATTAGAGCATAGCGCACCGTGTACCAGTGTGAGATTTCGGACAACGCTCGTCACAACAACACTGAATTAAGACATGGAAGTAACTGCAAAGGTACTCCCCACTTTATTCAGAAAGATTTGTGAGGAAGAAAACATGCCCACAGACTGTAAAGAATGTGTTGGGGTGATCCAGAAAATTTCTCGCAATAGACAAGAAAGGCTCAGGAGACACTAAGAAGCAATTTATCCAATCAGTGTTCACTAGAGATTTTGCCAGAAAAATCACGAAAGTGAGAAGTCACATGTAGGGTTTCTGATTGGCTAATTAGTATACTGCCAATATGTTTAATAGTGTTATATCTAGAACTTTGATTCTTGCTATGCTGCGTACTACTAGACTATTGAACGACCGAACCCGAAACGTCGCAAGAGAGAAGACTAGTAAGTAGGAATTTTATTCCCCCAAAGTGTCAAAATATAGTACAAAAATCTCATATATTTATAGTCTTTTGGCTGAAAGTAAATCATCATTTCGGACAACCGATAAGCACATAGGGAGTCATTCTTATCCATCCAATAGGGGAGATACACGTCGACATTCTAGAATGTTCTCCTAGTGGTGATTGGATGGAATGTCTTCGGCTGTTTCTGGGCTGCCTAGAGTTTGTCAACGAGCCATCCTTACATCTCTCTTTGAAGTCTGTGACGTATGACGTTTTTTGGATCTACATGAAACATTGTTGTTTCTCTCCTTTTTCTGTTCAGCGCCCTTATCGGATGGCACTTTCACTCTTACGTTTTTCAAGTCGTTGGTTGGGGCCTTCTTTTGGGCTTTTCTACTTTAAATCTACCAGCATGTGGAACGGTAGTTGTGTATCTAATGTTGCTGTTCATATGAGATTTCTCAAAAGTGCGCATCCAGGACTTGAACTTAGGACCTTGAGTTTCACGCGCAAACGCTTAACCTATGAATCGCAGAGCCTGAGTCCAATAGTGTTAATGTTTAACTTTAATTTTGTTGTACATCAAAGTAAATCATTATCTTATCAATAAACAATGTAATATACATTTATTAAAATTTTATTAATGTACATAATCTCATATCATTGAATAGAATCATGAGTAACAAGTCGAACATGACTAACTAGCCAGATGATAGCTGACATTTATGCTTTAGGAACGAAAATTTACAAAAATATCTATAGTTTAAGTTGATCCGATTTAGTTTTAAGCATTGCACGAATAGCTCGTGCTCTCATTTCAAGTTCTGTAATTTCTTGATGAACTAAATCCTATAGTACATAATGAAATTAAAAAGAAAATTGTGAACAGGTAGGAATTGAAATAAATATAAAGTAATTATGAATACATTTAAACTAAAATAAGTAAAATATGCCCCCAAACCCCTTGGTACGGCTGAGAGTGAGGAGAGTCAGCCCCCCTCTCCGAATGCTCTCAGATGGCCACGCGTATATAGCTTCTGCAACGGAAGTCCTACTCAATGCCTTCTCGTCGCATCACTGTTGTTTACGAAATTGGGAGGACGAGAAGCGAATGTCTGGCGCTTTAACCGGGTTGGTGGACACCGAAAGTTCACATAGGGGAGTTGAAAAACATATATTCCGAACCAATGATGTACATGGGCTCCAGTATCCTGAAGGAACAAATGGCGTATGAACCAATTGTTGGTCACCGGTTCCCATTTGACCGCATCTCTTTACGATGCTCCACTACCTTGTGTATTAGACTTTTAGGTCAAAGGCTCCGGATGTGACCCCCCTAAGAAAATCGCCTGCTTCGGTCTGTACACTCGGGCGTTATCATAGCCCTCACATAATTAAATGAAATGACAATTTTTTGTGTGGCGCATATATATCTGGTGCCCCCTTGTACCAATATTTATGTATTCAAATAAAATAATAAATCTCTATTACGCAACAGTATGACTCCAACGAATGAACAATTCTTATTTTAAAGCAATAAATAGCTATTGTAAGCAAAGATGGATAGTGGCTAGCAGTGGAATCCAGTTTGACGCGTATTTCGTCCTATTTGTGACTCGTCAGCCGGATGTACCTGTATCTCAGAGTTGATGTTCACTCTATGACTCGAACCCAGTACCTTTCGCTTCAAATGCCATCGCGCTATCCACTCGGCTACTGAGTCCTGATAGCCACTTGCTTGTCCGATGGGGTGAAGTTTAAATCCATTTACTATTGTTTGTTTGAATCTTCCCATCGATGTGTTAGGACTGCAACTGGTTAGTCTCTAATTCAAACAAACAATACTAAATGAATTTAATAAATTACTATGTTTGTTATGTAAAGGAATGAGCAATATTGTGATTAATGTTTTCGCATAAATTTCCTACTGCTAATACAAACATCGTACTACTAATACAACCTATCAGTAGTATGAATCAGTCTAAAAGTGTATAAAATATAAACAAAAATCTTATAACATAGTTCTACAGTATGATTAGAAAGGACATGATGTAGAGCTATATACTCACAAGCAGTGAGAGATCATGAACTATCAAGGATCGGGCTCAGAACTATTTAGGTCATTGATAAGCTTAATACAATAAAGAAAAATAATTGTAATTGTACATTACACATACTACTAAATCCTTTGAATCTGATATATGACAAGTTTCTCCAGTTGAATGTTTTTCCTCCGTTCTAACATCTTTGGGACTTGTACAAGACCAGGATTTTGTAAATGATTCTGAATTTGTATGAAGTTTATCGCTAATAATCCCATGATCAGTGGCTTTTTGGATATCAAATTGATTTTCAAGTACCTAAGAAAAAAGGAATATTTCTTAAGTAAAGTAATCATTCAATAAAGCAAATAATAAAAACGTTGATTTCTCATTCCTACAAAAGGTAGGATAGATCAGTGGTAACGTCTCTGACTGTGAAGCTAAGTGACCCGGGACCGAATCCGTTAGGGAGCACATCAGTTCCCTCAAGATTACAGGTGCACCCTGTTGATGAGTGCCAAGTAGCACGGAACCTAGGTCCAGGGTTTCTTGTTGACTATCTTCAACTACCATTTTATCTTGACATAGTAAACGCAATGTCGAGTCACGTAGACTGGTGGACACATTGCAACTTAATCGATAAGATTCAATGTGCACTAAGAAGGATCTGACATATATAACATTGATCACCACCCAGTGATCAATCAATTGTAAAAACTATTCCAGGGATTTCAGTACATTTTTGCAATATTTTGAGTAAATGAAAAATATCCAGTTTAAATATTCTAGTCGGCTTTTTTATTATTGACGTATAATTGGCAAACTTATTGTTCTTTGAATTGATTACACTAGGCGAACATTAACAAAGCTTAATCTGAAAAAACGGTGTTTTTATTTTAGTCAATGGGTCAAGGAAAAGAAAAGGATAGAATAGTTTCGTTCACAGTATTAAAGTCAGAGTCGTGGATTATTATCACAGAGCATGAATGTATCAGATGGTAAACATAATGTTATTTGGAGAAAATTTGTTGGAATACAATTGTGTTTAATGAATACAATGAACAATGCATATTGTAAGCAACTGTCGATACACTGACTGTAGAGCGATTATGTAAAAATAAATAACTCAATTGTCACATCAAGTAATAGTGACTTACAGATAACATTTACTTTCAAAGACCATGTTTCACAGCCATAAGGTAAACTATGGCGACCTGCTGTGCAATACACTTCCCCTTTGCTAAGGTGACGGACGTGTCACTCCTAAAGAGCTTTAACCAGGCATCTGGCAATTTTCGAGGCTAATATTTTAGACATTATATTATTCAAAATGATCGCTATATGACTGTCGAAAGAGGTTTTTACCCCCTATAGACTGAAACGATCAGTGATTAGGACCAGTCAGATGAGATTGCAACAAGTCCAAAGATTCCAGATAACACTTCAATCAATCTAACTGCTAAAGTTGAACATTAATTTTGAAGATATATTTATAGGCTAAATTTTAATCTTACTGAGGTCTTACAATATCATTCAGTCCATCTGATATAAATTTAAAAAGGTGAACTATTTGACATCAAATTTAAAGGGAATTAATAAAAAATGAGAGTAAAATTCCGAAAGCTGATCATAGGATGTTAAGTAAGAGACGATCTTATTGAACAACAAAAAGTTTCAAGAAAAGCTACTTTAAAAAACTCACTGAACACAAGGCAGTAGTTGAATCAGCATCGTGAAATTGCATTTCAGAAGTCATTTTACATACTGAATTTGGTTTAGGAGAATGAGAGCAGTTATCTTTTTCGGAGTTGGCAATCTCACTTTTGTTACCGGGATTACGAACCAATTCAACCGGATCAAGGTTTACTGTTCCACTTAGAATGGCTTTTATTTGATCGATTGACAAATCATTCAGCTCCTGAATACATCTATGCCACAACTCCGAAATCCCAAGTTGGTAATCACTTCCGTCAAAAGATACATAGGGTTGGACAATACATGAAACCTTGGAGTTTTTATCAGATGAATGTTTCATATCCCTACGTTCTCGTCGGGCACATATTGACAGTAAATTAGCAGACACCAGATCTTTGAGCTTAGATGGACCGATAGAAATCCAAGCTTCAGAAAGAAGCTGATAATGATCGTCAATAAAGTGATCGAGCTGAAAAATTGGCCTTTCTTTGTGACAAAGACTTAAACCGGAACGAAGATTTTCAATACTGTTACGTAAGGCCAGGATCTCATCTTCGCAATTGTATGGACATCCACAAGATGCCAATTTATTCTTATGCTTTTCAGAACGATTACGCTTCTTATCAGCATCAACCATATTGCATACTTTTTGAGTAAGATTGAGTATTTTATCTTTTTGACGACTGTTCGATGCATTTCGATTAACTGATCTCTTTTTAACTTTCTTACGATGTGAACGACCGTGGGGTTTTGTGTGATAAGTTTTATGCTTTTCATTTGATGAACTTGAAGAGCTGTAGCGAGAGTGAGAACGACCCATCATTTATCATAATAAGTACTCTAAAACTAACTTTAGAAGAGTATAACAAACTTACATTAATCCCTTTCAGATAAAATGATGCAGAAAATAACTGAAACAATATTAACAGTTCACGAGATGACATGTTAAAAACGTACTTGGTAATTTTATTTTTATTATTTTATTTAAACACATAAATATTGGTACAAGGAAACACCAAATAAATATGCGCCTCACAAATTTGATTTGTGTGAGGGCTGAGATACTGCCCAGGTGCCCGAACTGAAGCAGGTGGTTTTCTTAGAGGGGCCACATCCCGAGCCTTTGACCTATAGGTCTAATCCACAAGGCAGTGGAGCATCGTGAGGAGATGCAGTCCCATGGTAGCCGGTGACCAACAGTTGGTTCATACGCCATTCGTTCCTACAGGATACTGGAGCCCATGTGCACCATTGGTTTGGAATCATGGTTTTCCAACTCCCATAGGTGGACTCGCCTTGTCCACCAACCCAGTTAAAGCGCCGGACATTCGCTTTTCGTCCTCTCACTTTCTTAAACAACACCCCCGCCACGACCCGTTGCTGCTACTTTGACGTGGTGGTCGGGCTTGCCTGTCGTGATGATCCAATCGAGCTATGCTGACTGGAACAATCGTTCCTCAAGGTCCTATCATGCCAGACAGGTCGGTTGAAGAGCGGTGAGACTAAAAGCAGCAATCCCAAGGTCTGAAGGCGAAGTCGTACTGCCGACTGTACAGAGGTGTGAAAGCAGTAAGGTGTTTCCTTCAGACAACCAGCATGACAGCGATGCTGCCTTCCCACAAGGAGGGGTGGGGTGAGAAAATGTCGACCCTAAAAATGCCCACCTCGCCTTATCCCACGGATTTCCGTCTCCGGCGGTAAGGTCCTTTGAAGAACGGAGCTAACACGTCAAAAATCCCCCATAAAAAGGCCGTGCGTGACTGGCCTCAAGCAATTGTCCCTTGGGCACTGCGGTCACGCTCCCAGGTCGTTAAGACCAACACTAATCCAACTTCTTTTCCAGGTCCCTCAAGAAATACCCTTCCACGGTGTGGGCAGCCGGGAAGTGATATTAGCCCTCATACCCACAACTGCACTCGAGCCCAAGTCGGTCACTTTCAAATCCTTCCTACACCTAATAACACTCTTATCTCCACGACTAACCCTTCCCACGTCCTTTTATCACCTCGCACCGCTAAAGCAAACGATTTCAGTACACGGAACGTTGTTTCTGGTCACCTGAAACCACTCTCCAAACTACATGTAGGAACGTTTAATGTCCGAACATTGTGCCAAATAGGACAACAGGCTTCCTTAGCTAGGACTCAAGAATCTTACACCATCGATGTGTGCTGCGTCTCCGAAACGCGCATACAAGATCCGAGTAGTGTCATTCATTTGACCGCACCTAATCAAAATAAAGATTCATCTCGATACACACTTCGTGTATCTGGAAGCCCTAGTGCTGCTTCCCGTGGCCTCGCTGGAGTAGGTATAGCATTAAGTCCTAGGGCAGAACTAGCTCTTTTAGACTGAATCCCAGTAGACAGTCGTCTATGCGCTGTTCGACTAAACGGATCAGTAAGGACGAGGAAAGATAGGGACACTTATCGTTGCCTCTTCGTCGTCTCTGCCTCTCTCCCACTGACTGCAGCTCAGACGATATAAAAGATGAGTTTTACAGGAAACTTTCTGACCTTCTCCGAAAAGCTAGGCGTTCTGATGTAGTAATAGTAGCAGGTGACTTTAATGCTCAAGTAGGTAAACTAAGCGAAAGGGAAAGACACCTGGGTGGATCTTATTGTGTTGTGGCGAAAAGAACAGATAATGGCGACCGTCTGTTGCAGCTGTGCTCAGATAACCGCCTATTTCTTGCAAATACTAACTTTAAGCATAAGGAAAAACATCTTTTGACATGGCGACCCCCGAATTCGTCCCAACGTTAGACCCAAATAGATCACATCGCTATCAGCCACCGATGGAGGGGCTCGATAGAAGACTGTCGCTCATTCTGCAGCACATGTTTAGATTCAGATCATGCTCTAGTGCGAGCACGTATCTGTCTGCGTCTTACTGGTCGTAGGAAAGACACTGCAGGGAAGCCTGTAAGGGTTCTACTTAATGATAGCCAAGCTAAGAATATATTTCAGGAACAACTAGAAAAACAGTTAGGCAGCCATGTAAGTTGTGTCCACCCCGAAGCAGCGTGGAATGACATCCGAAAAGCTGTGGAAACAGCAGTGATATCCACTAGTAAGGTAGACCATAACGTTAGGGAGAAACAATGGATCTCGGCAGCATCTACCGCACTGATAGATGCTCGTAAACTCATCCCACCTAGCTCTGAACATAACGAAGAGCGGAGTCAACTTAAGCGCAGGCTTATAAGAAGCCTACGTAATGACAGAGAACAGTGGTGGGTAGCGAAAGCAAGAGAGATGGAAAAGGCAGCGGCAATAGGTAACAGTAGGCAGCTATTCAGACTCGTTAAAGAAACCGGTATTAGGAACCCGAATATCAGTGAAACCATCTCAGATAAAGATGGGCATATCATTCATTCTCAATCCAGGAGATTGGATCGATGGGCAGAACACTTTAGGGATCAGTTCAACTGGCCTTCAGCTACACTTCAATTACCCACGATCCCCAGTCGTCCTGAATGGCAAGGTAATGTAAGTCCTCCAACCCTCTGCGAGGTTAAAAAAGCTATAGGAAATCTGAAGCGCGAAAGAGTAGCAGGCCCTGACAGGTTGACCCCTGAGATTTTTAAGGATGGTGGTCCAGTACTAGCAGTGAGATTGACTGAGGTCTTAGGTAGAATCTGGGAACTGGACGTAATTCCATCTGACTGGTCCAAATCGCTGATTGTGCCAGTCTATAAGAAAGGACAAACACCCTCTTGTAACAATCACAGAGGGATCAGTTTGACTAATATAGTGTCTAAAGTATTAGCTTCAATAATACTAGGTCGCCTAACCAAAGCTCGTGAAGAGCAGACTAGAGAAAACCAGGCTGGTTTTCGACCTGGACGTGGTTGTATAGACCAGATATTCACCTTACGTCAGGTCCTAGAACATAGACACAAATTCAGACGTCCCACAATAGTAGTATTTCTTGACCTTAAGGCGGCATTTGACTCCGTTGATCGTGAGGTTCTATGGCAGTGTTTGTCAGTGAAAGGAGTACCAAAGAAGTACATTAACCTCATAAAGGCTCTCTACTCGAACACAACTGGTTGAGTTAGAGCCTATGGCGAACTGTCATCAGAACTGATTACCTCTAGTTGCGTTCGTCAGGGCTGTCCACTCTCCCCATTCTTGTTTAACTTTGTCATTGACATACTTTTAGAGATAGCACTTTCATCATCTCAATCTCCAGGAGTTGAACTTTTACCAGGAGGCTCACTTGTAGACTTAGAATACGCCGACGACATAGTTTTACTCAGTGAAGACGCTGACAACATGCAGAGTCTTCTGACCACTATAAGCAAATATGCAGGCATGTTCGGGATGCGATTCTCTCCCTCGAAGTGCAAAATGTTACTTCAGGATTGGGTTGCAGCGACACCTGAACTAATGATAGGGAGTGAAGTAGTTGAGCGTGTAGACCACTTCACTTATCTTGGGAGTCTCATCAGCCCTTGTGGTCTGGTATGCGACAAAATCTCAGCACGGATACAGAAGGCTCATCTAGCTTTCGCCAACTTGCGTCATTTATGGCGTAGGCGAGATATCCGTCTAGCAACCAAACGACGAGTTTACTGTACAGCAGTTCGCTCCGTCCTACTTTATGGCAGTGAAACATGGCCAATAAGAGTAGAGGATATTCGTAGGCTACTAGTGTTCGATCATAGGTGTCTTCGACGCATTGCTCGTATATCCTGGGACCACCGGGTAAGTAATGCAGTTGTTAGGAAACGAGTACTAGGTAGGGATGGCAAATCGATTGATGAAGTAGTGAAGCTTCATCAGTTGAGATGGCTGGGACATGTGTTACGTATGCCCGACCACCGACTGCCCCGACGTGCAATGTTTCATGGTGTAGGAGTAGGTTGGAAGAAAGCTAGGGGTGGCCAGACCAAAACGTGGCGCAAATCCATGAAGTCACTGACAAGTGGACTGTGCCATGTTGGTAGGTGTAGACTACCTGGTTGGGATTCGCGAGATGATAGCAACCGATGGTTAGAGACCTCGAATGACATGGCTCAAAATCGTTTGCAATGGCGAAGGTGCATCCATTCTTTGTGTTCTACCAAATTCTAATCTTCTGAATTCCTCATGCCTTTATCTTTTTCTCTTTCCAAATTTATTTCACTGTACTATACTCCTTCAATAATTCCTTCAAACCCTAATCTTTTGGATTTCTGATTATACTCCTTCTACTTCTACCACTATGGGATTTGAATCGACAACTGCATCTCTGTGCTAATGTGGTATGGCAGCGCGAACTGATGTACGTACGTACGAAGTTCTACGTTGTGACTGACTGACTGACTGATACTGCCCGGGTGCCCAAACCGAAGCAGGTGGTTTTCTTAGGGGGCCACACCCGGAGCCTTTGACCAAAAGGTCTGATCCACAAGGCAGTGGAGCATCGTGAGGAGATGCAGTCCCATGGTAGCCGGTGACCAACAGTTGGTTCATACGCCATTCGTTCCTACAGGATACTGGAGCCCATGTGCACCATTGGTTTGGAATCAGGGTTTTCCAACTCCCCTAGGTGGACCCTCCGTGTCCACCAACCCGGTTAAAGCGCCGGACATTCGCTTTTCGTCCTCTCACTTTCTTAAACAACACCCCCGCCACGAGAAGGCAGTTTGTAGGACTTCCCTGACAGAGGCTATATATTCGCGTGGCCATGTGAGAGCATTTCGAGAGGGAGAGTAGACTCTCCCCACTCTCGGCCGTACCAAGGCATTTGGTTTGCTGTTAAGCAAGACTATGCTTGTATAAGTTTTTGAGCTACAATCTGGTCACTACTTTGCTAAGTGTAAAATATAGGGACAGAAGAAATTGGGTTCTTCCAAACGACAACGATATGTGATGAGGCAGAGGTCAGTTGGTCATCATCAATGAAGAACCTGGCGCAAATATGCACCGGCCCTAGTTGCCATACCATAATATTAGCTTTCTGATGGTGTACTGTAACGACAGCAAACAAAGGTCACCTATCATGATGACATAATGGAACTCTTTGTTGAGTAGCTTCCTTGATTTCCTAGTCTGATAGGAAGATCAAATGAAAAGTGGTGAAATAAGAGGCGATCGGTCGAAATCTAGTAAAATAACAAATAATAACCCCGAGTTAGATCAAGCCCTCAGTCAGTCAGTCAGCTACAACGTAAGACCAGGCACATATATGCATCGGTCCAAGTTACCATACCTCGTTAGCACAACAAGATGAACACCAGATTCATAGTAGTTAATTTAGTGTTGGTAGTAGTATATAAATTATAGGTTGTATATAAGGATATAGTATAGGAAGGAAGAGAGATATGAAGCAATTTTAATCTCAAGGTTTAAAGGAAGATAAAGAGTGTATACACCTACGCCATTGTGATCGATTATGAGCCATGTCACCTAGAGTCTACAATCATTGGTTACGATAGTCACGCGGACCCCCAACCAGGTAGTCTGCATCTGCCAACATGGCTCAGGCTAGAAGTTAGTGACTTCAAACACTGATGCCATGTTTTGGTTTGGCCGCCCCTAACTCTCTTCCAACCGTCCCCAATACTAGTCATCATAGCGCGTCGTGGTAATCGGTGTTCAGGCATACGTAACACATGGCCCAACCATCTCAGTCGATGAAGATCCATAACCTCATCAACTGATTTACCATCGTTCCCTAATATCCTGCGTCTAACCTCACTATTACTTACCCGGTTATCCCAGCAGATGCGAGCAATATTGCTAAGGCATCTGTGGTCAAATACTAGTAACCTACGAGTATCTTCTACTCTTAATGGCCATGTTTCACAGCCGTAAAGTAGAACAGAGCGAACTGCTGCGCAGTATACTCGTCCCTTAATTGATAGACGGATATCTCGTCTTCGCCATAGGTGACGTAAGTTGGCAAAAGCCAAACGAGCTTTTTGAATCCGTGCTGAGATTTCGTCAGACACCAACCCATTAGGGCTGATCAGACTTCCAAGATAAGTGAAGTTGTCGACGCGTTCGACTACTTCACTCTCTATCCTTAGCTCGGGTGTTGACGCAGGCCAGTCCTGGAGTAACAATTTACATTTGGATGGGGAGAAACACATCCCAAACATCCTGGCATTATTACTGAGTTCCAACAGAAGACTCTGCATTTTGCCAGCGTCTTCACCAAACAGGACTATGTCATCTGCGTATTCTAAGTCGCTTAGTGGTCCCCCTGGTAGGAGATCAATTCCTGTAGATTCAGTCGAAGAGTGACATTTCCAGAAACAGGTCTATAATGAAGTTAAACAAAAACGGGGATAGTGGACAGCCTTGACGGACACCACTTGAGGTTGTAAAATCATATGACAGTTCGCCATAAGCTCTCACTCAACTAGTTGCGTTCGAGTAAAGAGCCTTCACAAGGTTTATGTACTTCTCAGGTACACCTTTCAATGACAGACACTGCCACAGAACCTCTCGGTCTACAGAGTCAAATGCTGCTGTCAGGTCAAGAAAAACTATCATTGTCGGACGCCGATAAGCGTGTCTGTGCTCTAAAACTTGACGAATGGTGAATATGTGGTCGATACAGCCACGACCAGGTCTGAAGCCAGCCTGATTTTCTCGTGTTTGCAGTTCACGAGTCTTAGTTAGGCGCCCGATAATTATTGAGGCTAGTATTTTAGATGCTATGTTAGTCAGACTAATCCCTCTATGGTTATCGCAGGATGATTTTGACCCCTTTTTATATATTGGGACAATCAGTGATTGTGACCAGTCGGATGGGATTACAACCGTCTCCCAGATTTTAGCCAGAATATTAGTCAACCTAATCGCTAAAATTGGACCACCACATTTAAAGACCTCTGGAGCCAATCCATCTGGACCAGCTGCTCTTCCTCGTTTCAGATTACCTATAGCCTTTTGAACTTCAAGTAGGGTCGGGGGGCCTACTTCAATGTTCCATTCAGGTTTTCTAGGAATAGTGGGTAGTTGTGCAGTAGCTGAAGGCCAGCTAAACTGCTCCTTAAAGTGTTCCGCCCATCGTTCTAAACATTTAGGTTGAGAGCAGATAAGGGTTCCGTCTTTTTCCGAGATTGTCTCACACTTGACTTCTTAATTCCGGTTTCTTTTATTAGTCTGAATAGTTACCTGGTGTTGCCTACAGCCGCTGCCTTTTCCATCAAGCCCTGCTCCTAGTGGAACTAGTGTATCAAAATTAAGGTTATAAAAATTAGCAAGAGTCCTCAACAATGAAGTCATCCTGTCGCTGCAAACGGCAACCATTCAGAAAGTCTGAGCCCAAAATAGTATATCGAACTTTAGCGACGATAAGTATCTGATTGAAAAAGTGTCTAATATTGAGGTCTAGGACAAGTAATTGTTCTCTACAGGTTTTTATCTCATTCTTGTTTTAAAAAATATTCGCGGCGTTGGCTTATTGGTCGCTGGGTTGACGTGACTGAGACTATACTAATTCCAAAATCCCTCCCCACCGGGGACTTTGAACATGAAGTTCATTCCAACACTAGAAAAGTAACCGGCAACAGCCGTTGCTGTTACTCCCTGCCCCCAAATGCCCTGGTACGGCCGAGAGTGGGGAGAGTCTGCTCTCCCTCTCCAAATGCTCTCATATGGCCACGCGAATATATAGCCTCTGTCAGGGAAGTCCTACTCACTGCCTTTTCGTGACGGGGGTGTTGTTCACAAAAATGAGAAGACGAAAAGCGAATGTCCGGCGCTTTAACTGGGTTGGTGGACAAGGCGAGTCCACCTATGGGAGTTGGAAAACCATGATTCCAAACCAATGGTGCACATGGGCTCCAGTATCCTGTAGGAACGAATGGCGTATGAACCAACTGTTGGTCACCGGCTACCATGGGACTGCATCTCCTCACGATGCTCCACTGCCTTGTGGATTAGACCTATAGGTCAAAGGCTCCGGGTGTGGCCCCCTAAGAAAACCACCTGCTTCAGTTCGGGCACCTGGGCAGTATCACAGCCCTCACAAATCAAATGAGATTTGTAAGGCGTATATTTATCTGATGCTTCCTTGTACCAATATGTGTTTAAATAAAATAAATAAAATAAAATAACCACGTTTCACACCATGGACAAACACTTTAGAAATTCGCATGTGGTAAAACAATTAGCTTTTTACTATATTATGTGTGGTACTAACAAACACGTTCTCTGATTTGATAATTTTGAATAAATTGAGCATTGGGTAGATTGTTATAAATAAAATATATATTTGTAATATCATTGGGATATTACAAATATATATTTTATTTAAAACACGTTCTCTGTTTCGGCGTTCTGGAACGCGAACTCCTGTTATCCCCTTTGCAGAATGTTGTTGAATACCAGCTACGTAAATCTGGTAGTAGACGACAACACTGTTGGTCCTGATGCGCAACTTGACATAACAGAAACTACTTGAACTCATGACGTGCTACCTAGTGTTACATTTAAAATCTTGTCTATTATGCAGGATCGATTCTCGAGATCTAAGAGCTGACTGGAAGGGCACAGTATCTGTCAAACTAAGGTGGGTAACCTTTGCATTTACATCCCTCTTACAAAAGCATTTATTTATTTATTTATTTAAACACATATATATTGGTACAAAAGGGCACCAGGTACATATGCGCCACACAAAATAATGAAAGTAGGTAGATAAAGGATGAAAAGATAAGGCGGGCTGAAATGTACAACCAGAAGACTCTTTCAGTTAGGAAAGTTAGAACAATTCTTTATGTAGAAAGTAAAAGAAGGTTGCAGCAGGATCGCCACTGGCTTCTATTCTGAGCCATATCCGATAACGTCTCTAGCCACTGTGTTGCACTATCTCTCGGACCCCAACCAGGGAGTCGTGAAGGACCAACAAAAGCTAGCCCTTTGCAGCTCTCTTTCATGCCACGACACCATGTCATACACTGACCTCCTCTCCGCTTTCTCCAACCAGTCCCAGGGTCGGCAAATAATGCACGACGCGGAAGTCTCTGGGACGACATTCGTAAAACATGTCCGAGCCACCGAAGTCGGTGTTTCAAGATGGTGACACCAATTGAATTATCGTCTCTGTGCCCGAACACACGATGCCGAACCTCTGCATTACTAACATGGTGTTGCCACTGGATGTCAGCAATCCTTCGGAGACAACGATGATCGAACACAGAGAGATGTCTAACATCCTCAACTCGGAGAGGCCAGGTTTCACAAGCATAGAGCAAAACTGCTCTCACCGACGCGTTGTAGATCCGACCTTTTACAGCCAGACTAACATCACGAAGGCGCCAAAGATGGCCCAGATTGGCATAAGCCGCTCTGGCTTTCATTATACGTGCATCAATCTCATCACTCACGCCACCACCAGCACTTATATAGCTACCTAGATACACGAACTTCTCAACTACTTCGATCTCCTCACCATCCAGGGTGAGTACAGGATGAGAATCCTGCCAGTCTTGTATGAGTACTTTGCACTTGGAGGGTGCAAAGCACATACCGTACCTGCGGACACTGATTGCCAACTGATTAAGTGCTGATTGCATGCCTTGGGCATTATCGCACAGTAAGACAATATCATCCGCATACTCAAGGTCGAGAAGTCGTTCTCCAGGCAACATATCCACACCGCCATTACTTACATCCATCAGAGCTGTTTCTAGGATGTCGTCGATGGCAAAGTTGAAGAGGAATGGGGAGATCGGGCAACCCTGCCTAACCCCACTGCTCGAATGGAACAAGGGAGAAAGGTGGTTGTATGCCCTCACTCTGCCTGAGGTGTTCGTATACAGGGCCTTTAAGATGTTAATGAACTTCTCAGGCACACCCTTCTTCAATAGACAATCCCAGAGAACAGTCCTGTCCAACGAATCGAAGGCCGCCCTGATATCAAGAAACACTACGATTGTTGGCCTGCGATAAGTATGACGGTGTTCTAACATTTGGCGGAGGGTGAAGATGTGATCAATGCATCCTCGACCAGAACGAAAACCAGCCTGCTCCTCGCGAGTCAATCGTTCTCGGGTTTTAAACAACCTACGAAGAATGATAGAAGCCAATAGTTTGGACGCAATCGAAAGTAGACTTATCCCCCGATAGTTATTGCAGGAACAACGTGAACCCTTTTTGAAGATAGGGACGACTATTGACTCATTCCAAGATGTTGGAACACTTTCTTGCTCCCAAACCTTTCCAAACAACGCAGTCAGTTCCTTAGCCAGAAAGTCACCACCATCTTTAAAAAGAGCCGGAGGTAAGTCATCTGGGCCAGGTGATTTGTAACGTTTCAAGAGTTGGAGTTCCTTGCGGACTTCCGCCTCGTTTGGTGGATCAGTCGTCACCGGCCATGGGGAGCAGGACAAGCTGGTTGATGTTGCCGGAGCAGCAGGCCAGTTGAACTGCCCTTCGAAAAATTCCGCCCATCGTCCAAGACGTCGACAGATGATAGTGATTGGCATCCCATCATCCTCGTAGATTGTTTCACTCACACCAGACTTCTTGCTGCCAGTGGCTCGGATGAGTTGGAAGAGCTTCCGGCAGTTACCAGATGCAGCTGCTGCTTCCATCTCATTAGCACGCTCCGACCACCAGGCTTCCCGGTCCTTAAGCAAGCTTTGCCCGATTTCATTATGTAACAGCCTTCGTTTGTGGTCAAACTCACGGTCACCCGGAGTAGACCGACCGGCTTCCATCAGTTGTAAGGAGCCAGAAGAAACCCAGTGCTTGTAAGCGGGACGTTTCGCGAAGCCGCAAGCGGCTTTACTCGCCATTTTCATGGCGTCGTGAAGATGCAACCAATGCTCACCTATACTTTTCGGTGGGGTGGTAGCTAGCCTAGAGGCTAACTCAGCTCGATACTTACTTGCAACAGAAGTTGCAGCCAGTTTACTAATATCAATCCGTTGGTGGTGGTCAATCCTTCGGCCACTGAAAAGTAAGGTGAGATTGGCGCAGACCAGGGCATGATCAGACTCCAGATAGGTACTCCAAAAGGAGCGGCAGTCTTGTACACAACCACGCCAGCGGTAGCTGATCGCGATGTGATCAATCTGAGTCCAGGCTTGGGATGCAGAGGGAGGACGCCAGGTGGCACACCGGCGATGACTGTGCCGGAAGTTAGTGCTGGCCAGAAACAGGTTGTGGTCTGTGCACAGTTGCAGCAAACGGTCCCCGTTATCTGTCCGGCGACCAACAAGTCCCCATCGGCCACCTAAACGACTCTCTTCTGTGCCTAGACGCCCGACCTGTGCATTCAAGTCTCCGGCTAGTACTACAATATCTGTCGAACGCGCTT
Source organism: Schistosoma mansoni (assembly GCF_000237925.1). Classification (NCBI taxonomy): domain Eukaryota; kingdom Metazoa; phylum Platyhelminthes; class Trematoda; order Strigeidida; family Schistosomatidae; genus Schistosoma; species Schistosoma mansoni. The sequence continues at coordinate 31,843,148 of NC_031496.1, forward strand.
TCTGGAGAAGAACTGTTAACTGATGGTAAAACTCATCCTTGATTGCATCCGGGCTGCAATCTGTCGGGGCATAGGCGGAGATGACGAAAAGACACCGTTTCTCACGCCGGTTTCTTCTCACTTTGATGGAACTTTCTAATCTAACAGCACATAACCGACTGTTAATGGGGATCCAATCGATTAGTGCTGCCTCAGCTCTAGCGCTTAGTGCGACACCAACGCCAGCAAGACCAGACGAAGATGCCACAGGGTCCCCGGATAAGCGCACGTGGAACAAGCTTTTCGAGGCGACAGATGGAGAGCGGATTTGTAGTACTTCACTAGAGTCTTGAATACGGGTCTCGGATAGACAACAAACGTCAACATTAAGACCTTCCAAAGACATAGCCAGCCCTATCTGTTGTCTGATCTGCATTAGTGTGCGAACGTTGAAGGAAGCCAGCTTGAACGGCGTACGTGGTTTCAGAAAGACTGCCTCAGTATTCATAATCGGTGGAAGCATTCACTTTCAACCAGACAGTGACTGGAGATCGTTTAGATAGGACAGATTTTCCACCAAGAGCGAGCTGCTGCATAAGTTGAAGAGTAAGGTTACACAAATTGGGGATAAAAGGGGGTGAATTAGCGATATGGTAAGTAATAATAATAATAATAATAATAATAATAATAATAATAATAATAATAATAATAAAGGTAATAATAATAATAATGTTAATTGTCTTGCTTTTAGTATGACCAGGGATATCGTCAATAGAGTTCATAATTTCATTCATTTGTTTGTGTGTGGGTTGTGATACTGCCCGGGTGCCCAAACCGAAGCAGGTGGTTTTCTTAGGGGACCACACCCGGAGCCTTTGACCTAAAGGTCTGATCCACAAGGCAGTGGAGCATCGTGAGGAGATGCAGACCCATGGTTGCCGTTGACCAACAGCAGGTTCTTCCGCCATTCGTTCCTACAGGATACTGGAGCCCATGTGCACCATTGGTTTGGAATCAGGGTTTTCCAACTCCCCTAGGTGGACCCTCCGTGTCCACCAATCCGGTTATAGCGCCGGACATTCGCTTTTCGTCCTCTCACTTTCGTAAACAACACCCCCGCCACGAGAAGGCAGTGAGTAGGACTTCCCTGACAGAGGCTATATATTTGCTGGCCATGTGAGAGCATTTGGAGAGGGAAAGTAGACTCTCCCCACTCTCGGCCGTACCAGGGCATTTGGGGGCAGACAAAAGCACTATCTCTATTAAATGGTCCAATCACATGTTTCGTTTACCTAAGTAGCTGTAGTCGTGATCTATTAGCAAACACATTTTGCTGTCGCTTTCCCCGGTCACCTTTCGTCAAATGTGGTGGTATGTTGAATAATTGCTTGCTTTAGATTATTACACGCTTCTATCGTCTGTACGTTACTTATTAAATCAGCAATTTATGTGGATATCTGTCGGTAATATTTCCAGAACAAGACTATACTTTGTGGCTTGTAAGCGAGCGTTTTGACGGTGGAATCTAAACACAACATGTACAAATAAAATCCTGGGTTTGATCTTACCAAACGGAAGTAGATTCAAAGAATGATTTATTACCTAGCTCCGTAGACCTTTTAATGACTCATGAACCAAGTAATCAAAAAACTAGAGTTGGCGTTCGTCTATATCGATTGTGTTCTAATTGTTGGCGATGCGCGAAATGAACAATTTGATCATGTACACCAATTATTTCAATGATCTTAAAAATTTGGTGCAGCCATAAACCCCTCCAAATTTTTATTTGGTGTTGAAAACCTGGGGTTTTTAAGCTATAGTATTAAACAATTGGAGGATAACATCGAAGCTACTAGAAATTCTCCGAAACCAGATTTGGCAAATACACATTTTCATTATTGGGGGGCGGTTAATTCCTATCGACGTTCCATTTCACATCAGTAAATATGCAACTTTTTATTACTGCAATAAAAGAGCATGCTAAAATGTTACTTTCTGAAGCTTTACCTCAGTAAAATCAGTGACAGACAAAATTATAATGTTATCTTACATAAGCCCAGATCTTGTTGTAACTCTGATTTTAGGCACTGTGTTTCAACAAAAGCGGATAACGAAATCAAACCATTGGTTATGAAGTTGAAGTCGGGTAAGTTTGTTTGGCCTAGGATGAATATAAATATACAACGAAGTACCCGGAGTTGTTTGTATTGTCAACGCAGTAAAATTTACAGGCAATCAATAACCAGACAAGAAAAATTTGGTCTACTTAACCAACGCTCCCAGTAGGTGCACAAACTTAGTTGGACCACTGACCTCATCTAATGGGTTTACGTACATTTTACACTAGTTGTTCGTTCTAGTGAGTGATAAGCAGTATGGATCGTAAACGACATTTCCGATGGGAACACAGTTACCGCATACCTTAGCAGACGGGTTTCAATACAAGCAACCAAAAAGGCGAATAAGCAGGAATAAACGGGACATTCCGTCAGAAAATATGGGGAAAATAAAATAGAAACGTGCCAAAAAGTTTGTCTCGCCAAGTCATGGTTTGCTTTTTGCATAATTAAATTCTGAGCTATCTACATTTCGCCTGGCCTCAAATATATCCTATGTTCGCTTTACTTCAACTACAAAGCACCCGAAGACTGCTGTCGGCTGTATTGAAATACGATTCTTGGTTAAAGACATCCACGGAAAGGAAATACAACCATAGTTTACAAGGAGATGGGCAACAGACAGATGCTTGTAACTTGATTTCACTGTAAGTGCGAAGTCCAACTTATTTGTGGAGACACAATCATGGTCATCCCACCAGTACTACAGCAGAAAATAGACTTGTGGAGAAACTCAACAGACAACGTCACATGATTATAATAAAACGATCGATCTACTTACGTTCTATAATGCCTACAGTATTAAATCAACGACAACCACTTGTTGTGACCCGGTTACCTCATAACGTACCGTAAAATGCAAAATTCCCTCAGTCTTCAGTTTCAGTTTCAGTTTCAGTTTGGAAAGGACAGGAGGCTTGATGGCCCTTATTAGTCCTGGCAATGATGGTCTCTCAGCTGATCCAACTTTCTTTTGAAGGAGTCGACGGATGGAGCCTCAACCACGTGCTGAGGTAATGAATTCCACTCGTTGATTATTCGATGGGAAAGTCGGTAGTCAGCTGACAAGTAATTCGTTCTGCGCTTGTGAACCTTTTCGGAGTGTCCTCGTAAAGTTTCTGTTTTGGAAGACAAGAAAAATGGGGGCATATCAGGTGCGAATTTGTCATTTAGCAATTTGAAAACTATAATCAAGTCACCTCTGATTCTTCTATATGACAGCGGGAATAGGTTTAGCTTGGTCAGTCTAGTACCATACGGGAGCTTCGCTATTCCGGGAATCAGCCTAGTTGCAGTTCTCTGAACCCTTTCCAAGAGTTCACTGTCTTTTTTTAGGCAGGGGTTAGCTGCTTGTATACAGTACTCAAGTTTAGGGCGTACGAACACTGTATACAAAGTCAAAAACGTTTTAGCGTCAAGATGCCTAAAAGCCCTGCGTATGGACCATAAAGTCCTAAAACCTTTGGCGGCTATTGCACGGCAGTGTGCAGTAGTCTTTAAGTCTTGACTGACGATGACGCCTAAGTCGTTGTGTGCCTGAACAATAGGTAACTCAGTGTTATTCATCGTGTATGTATCTGTACCCTGATGGCCAATATGCATCACAATACACTTGGAAGTGTTTATCGGCAATTGCCAGGTTTGGGACCATTCAGACAATCTCTCCAGGTCATTTTGAAGTTCTAAGCTATCACCCTTGCTTTGTATCGCTCTCCATATCTTGACATCATCAGCATAGAGTAAGACCGGTGACGATAGTAGACGAGGGAGATCATTTACGTATAGGAGGAATAACACTGGCCCCAAAACTGTACCCTGGGGGACTCCACTAAGCACAGTTTCCCAGCTAGACAACTTGGAGTTCACCCTTACTCTTTTTTGACGCCCAACTAGGAAGTCTTTTATCCACATCAATAGATTGCCTCCAATCCCGACATTCCTTAGCTTATATAACAG
>NC_031496.1:31847399-31903343 GCF_000237925.1 Schistosoma mansoni
TCTGGATCTAATTTCCAATCTACTAATGATGCTGATTTCATGATGTCTGCTATGTTTGCTTTCCAGACGTTAGGTCTGGATTGAGCTGAAGTGTACTCGTGATCGACAGTTATATGGAAGTCAAAGCTTAAAACTGCATGATCACTTTTGCCTAGGGGTGGCATGTAATCCAGGTTTGCAACATCATCCTCATAATGAGTCAATATAAGATCTAGTAAGGATGATGCAGAACCCGGGTCGTACCTAGTTGCTTCCTTCACGTGTTGCACTAGAGCACATGTGATTATCGCATCAACTAGTTCCTGTTCGAAGGAGTTTGCTGACGATTCAGTCCGCAGATTTCCCCAGTCCACCATGGGTGCATTGAAGTCCCCTAGGATTAGACATCGATCACTTCGTGATAAAGTGTTGAGACTGCTTAGCAGGACCTCGTTTACCTCACAGCTTGGACTGCGATAGATCAAACTAAGCAGCAACTTTTGTCCCCTGCATTTCAGGCGGCAGCAAACTAATTCATACGTCCCACTCTCATGGGATACACTGTCGATAATGGTGAATGGAATAGCATTCCTAATGAATAGAGCTACTCCCCCTCCTTTAAGCGTTTGTATTCTATCGGCCCTTACCAATGTAAAACCCTCGAAATCAAGTTCCCTACTATCTATAGACGGCGTCAGCCATGTTTCTGTGACTGCGATTATGTCTGGCCTAGTTGAGTCAATCTGTACACCTAGTTCCGGTAGCTTATTTAGTAAGCTCCGGGCGTTGGTATAACAGATCCGAAGCCTATTTAGGTGGCCTCGTGCTTCACCCAGAGTGGCTTCGGCATCATCCTCTGTCGAAGCCTCACAACCCGAAAATTTACAATTTACAGGTCTTTTTCGCCAGCTTCTAATCTGAGCTGTAGTTCCTTTTCGGCTTCCCGTCTTTTAACACGGTCCGCCAACGGTAAGTCCTTACGGAGAAAAACTCCTGAACCCTTTAATTTGTGTCCATTTTCTAAGATTAAGTCGCGTTCGTTTGAGGATTTGAAAACGACTTTGAGTAGTCTAGACTGATTTGATTTCAGATGCGCTAGATTTCCTAGTCTATACACCTTTAGCAAGGTTACTCCGGGGATGTTTTTGGGCATAACTTGGTTGAGTAGTTGTTTTATCAACACAATGTCATGCTCAAAACGAGCTTTCGGTTCTAAGTTGTTACTCTCCTTGACTCTATGGAGAATGACTGATCTATCGCTGTGATCAGACCTCGGCTTGTCGACCCTTTTGGTGGGGGTATGATTTCCTTTTACGTCATTTTGGCGTTTTTTTCTTACGACCCGTACCCAATCGCCAACGTTCTTTGGAGTGGTAACCACATTCGCGTCAGGCGTACTGTGGGATTCCGGAAGGTTCAGGACGACTTGGGAGATCGGGTCATCTTTCGCGCTGGAAACCGATCGAGCCTTGCAGTTTCGGCTTCCGGAAGTTCCCTTCTGGGTACCATTTTTGATACGAGGGACAGAAGAGACTTTTTTGCGCGAGTTTCTGGTTGTAACAGTCCTCTTTGGAGGAATAGTGGCTTAGTGAACCTGTGTTAATCCTGACAGATTACTTTCCAGTGAAGGTCCAGGTCTTCTCTTTGACTGCTAACTGATGGTGCTGATATCACTTGTTCTGGTAAGGCATTCCAGACATTGACTTCTCGGTGAGAAAAACAGGACCCCACTTTAAGGTGTAGCTGTTAATACATCCTTAAAATCGATAGCTCTGTAAGTGTTCGACATTGGATGCTGAGCAAATTAGTTTTAGTGGACTCAGTTAGCTGAAGGCGCTCGGTCATGCATCCGTACCAGATCACGTTACAGAACGGCGTGGGAAACATCTACGATCATTTGCCAGATTAAATGGTTTAAATGGTTGAGGACGGAATAGAAGAAGCATTCGCTTAACGGGCTTCCGTGTCTGGTAGCAGTGGATCACCAATACATCCAGGTAAGAACCTAGGTATATGAACGATAATAGAGGGAAAAAAAGAGTTTGGTAAATCATAATAATATGTTATCCTTAGTCCTTAAGAATAAGTCAAGTTTCCTCTTAAAGGACTCCTGGGAGGTCGCTTGGACTAGCTCAGTCGTCAGAGAGTTCCAGCACTTGACAACTCTAACGGAGTAGAAGTTGTATCTGTAGTCTGTTCTGCTATGTAGGGTCTCCAATTTCTGGGTGTTACCTCTGAGGTTAGAGTTATGACCAAGCTTAAAAAGTTGTTTAAGGGGATGAGCAGAAGTATTAAGGATACTATAAGTCATAAGAAGATCACCTCTAAGACGCCTGTACTCTAACGGGTAAAGGTTAAGTGATTGGAGGCGCTCTTCATAAGGTTTGAATTTGAGACCCCAAACTGATTTCGTGGCTCGACGTTGTATACGTTGCAGAGTGACCTTATCCTTTTGGAGGGAGGGAGGAAATACTATGTTTCCGTACTCTAAATGGGGACGAATAAAACTGTTGAAGATTATATGGAAGGTTCTACCGTCAAACTGGCCAAAAATGCGCTTCAATGTTACCAGTGCAAGGTTTGCTTGAGAGGCGTTTTTGTCACAGTTCGCATACGATTTCAGGTCGTAGGGTACCAACACTCCTAAATCTTTTTCAACTTGGGGAACTTCTAGAGGTGAGTTACCTAAGTTATAACTATAGTCTGCAACATGTCTCAGATGGACTACCTTGCACTTTGAAGTGTTAAAGGTAAGTCCGTTGTCGTCTGTCCAACTTTGAAGTCGGGTCAGATCCTCATGAAGAACTAGTATATCATTATGATTACGTATCTCTCTCCAAAGTTTCACATCATCAGCAAAAAGCAATAAGTCAGATGAAACTTGTTAAGGAAGATCGTTAATGTAAATCAAGAAGAGAAGAGGTTTTAGTATTGAACTCTGGGGGACCCCACTAGGACATTCCATAGCCTGAGAGAGGGTGAAGTTAACCCTGACCTTAAAGTGTCGGTTTTCTAAATATGAAGAGAGCCAATCAATTAAAGGGGGTTTTATACCCAATCGTCCAAGCTTCTTGATAAGACATGCATGGTTGACCCTATCAAAAGCTTTTGAAAAGTCCAGGTAGATGACGTCAACCTTCCCCTTGCGATCAAGTATGGTTGTCCATCTATCCACCGCAGTCAGCAGGTTGGTCATACAAGAATGACCTTTTCTGAAACCATGCTGTTGAGGCGAGAAGAACTTTGAGGATGATAAGTGTTCTAGTATGCCGTCGAATACTAGGGATTCCATAATTTTTGAAGGTATGGAGAGATGGGCCACTGGTCGGTAGCTTGAGGGTTCACTGCGTCAACCTCCTTTGAAAACTGGTGTGATGTGGGCCAGCTTCCATATATCCGGTAGTTTGCCTCTGCTTAGCTAGTGTGCAAACATCACGCTAAGTGGTGTCGCCAGGATTGAAGCTGCTTCCCTCAATACAGCGGAATGAACCATGTCCGGACCAGGAGAAGTGTCTTTTCTTAGGTTCTGCAGTTTACGGAGCACTCATGTCCACTTCGGAATGTCTTGTACAGGTGCAGGTGAAGCTTTCGTCAGTATGGTTGATGTGGGTCAGCTGGAATGTCCGGGAGTATTGTTCAGCCAAAAGGTTAGCGGCATCACTGGCGGCATCACTGTCGTTATTGGTCGGGCCATTAGGACCAAGCAGTTGGGAAACTCCAGTTTTGCCTTGTCGAAGAGAAGCTGCATAACTGAACAAGCTTTTCGGATTGGAGACGAATCTATCGATAAGCTTGGTCTGGAACTGAAGCCTGTCTTTTCTTATTGCCTTTGTGCATATGTTCCTTATGTTTGTATTGCCTGTACGTGCCGTTGTTATCAGTTCGTTTATATTCAGCTCAACAGTGCCTTTTGCGGCTTAGCAAACGATGAGTGCGGTTCTTGATGATTGGAGGTTGCTTGTAGCTTTTTGGGACCATTTTAGGAACTGAATGCTCAGTAGCACATAAGATTGTGTGCAGTAAAAAATCCCAATGAGCATCCACTTCAATTTGAGGGTGAACATCCCAATCCACCTGTTGTAGATAGTCCTGTAAAGCTAACACATTCAACCGTTTGAAGTTCCAGCGCTTGTTGCTAGTAGGATATCGTAGCTCCGTTTTGCTGACAAAGCTGAATTATAAGACGGCGTGATCACTTTTCCCCAGGGGAGCCAGGATTGAGAGGTCGTCAACTAGGAATTTTTCGTTTGTGAATACCCAGTCTAAGCGTCAGTCACTTCTCGATATATTGATAACCGTCAAATATATCTTACAACCTCCTCGCCTCTGACTTCTGATTTTAACTGGTTGTGCACAATTCGATTATAGAAGGTGTTACTGAGAAAGTTGATATACTTGTGGCCGAGTGGACGCCTGGTTGATGTATGACGCGATAAGACCGCCAAACAGGGAGCAGCGAATTATCGACTGGAACAGTGACACGAAACCCGTACGAGCAGACTAGTGTGCTAACCGGTCCTGCGATCTGCCTAGCACAGCCAGTTAAGCCCAAAACACCGATAACAGCCTCAGTGGTATGAATCATTATTCACAAGCATACTGGGTTTATATACTAACCAAACAGACCCAATTATACCAAAAAATAGAAAAATAACATTTGTACAATAATTGGCCAATGTGGCTATGGATAGGGGGAAAGTAATCAATAACAATAGTTCAAAGGTCAAAATAAGGGTTATGATAAGAGGAACACGAATACGACTAGGTCAGTTATTTAACAACTATACAGTAGGAAATGGGCATGTTACATTGATCCATAAATAGACCTAAAAGTTACCATTCGTAATTCACCGAGGGATATAATAAAAGTGTTGCCAAACTACAATATTGATGGTATCTTCAAAGTTTATTAGATCGCGGTTTGTGAACCTTCTTGCTATGACTTCAAAGATTATCAGTACTGGAAGGAGCAAACGGTAAGACATATTAACATCCAAACCATAGTTGAAGATACGAAATGCCAGTGTAAGGTCACCTCGCGTCCTACGATAAGACAAGGGGAAAAGGTTTAGGCGTTTTAAAGGCTCATATTATGGGAATTTAGAAAGACGTCCCACTAATTTCGTCCCTACACGCTGGAGACGCTCAAGTGATTTAGTATCCTGTATTAGACATGGGCTAGTTGCTTGGATACAGTACTCCAAGTGTGGCCTTACATAGGTGGGATATAAAATATGAAACATTTTGTCAAAGCATTTCAATGCTTGGCGAAGTGACCATAACGCACGATAACCTTTGGAAGCAGCCGTGTTGCGGTGCGTAGTTGTTTCAGAGTCGTAGCTTGTGATTACTCTCAAGTCTTTATGTTCTTGAACGCACGGAAGAGATGTACCATCATTGGTATAATGGTAACCATTATCGTGTCCGACGAGCATGAGCACGCTCTTCCTGGAATTAACTTTTAAGTCCCAATCATCAGCCCATTTACTTAGTTCCTCTAAGTCAGCTTGAAGTTGAAAACGATCGGCCTCACTTCTTATTGTTCTCCAGATTTTGACATAATCTGCAAACAATAACGTCAACAACTTAAGCAACAGCGGTAATCCATTAACGTAGAGAAGGAAAAGTAGAGATGGTGTCTTGAGGTACACCACTTTTGACCGGCTTTCGTTCAGATAGCGTTCCATTGACCCTCACTCTCTGTCCGCGGTCACATAAGAAGTTTCCTATTCATTCTTGTACAGCACTTGTTATTCCAAAGCTCAAGAGCTTCCGCATAAGACCTTGTCAAACGATTTGCTAAAATCTACGAATATCACGTCGACAGATAGGCCGTTATCTAAGGTTGCTGTCCAATCATCTCTCGCAATGAGTTAGTTAAACATGAACGCTTGTTACGAAACCCATTTTGCTCGGGAGTTAACAGATTATACAAATCTATGTGACTCAGTAACTTAACCCGAATTATCTTTTCAAGTAACCTAACGACAATGCTCGTTATGCTGACAGGCCAGTGGTTAGATACGAACCGTCTCTGACCATCCATAAATATAGGACTGATTATAGCGTCTTTCCAATCTCTAGGGAGCTGAGTGAATGAAAGGGACATTTCGAAATGCGTAACACCACATCTAGAGTAGACCATACTTAAATAGTTTGCAAATGTCTCAGCTTTCGCTAGATCTGATTCAGCTAGTAAATCTGAATTTTCGTTTAACAGTAACGCAAGGATACCATCACTACGTTTTGTCCGCCGTTTAACGTAGGAAAACAGTCGCTTCGGACAGGTACGACTATCGTATGCCAACTGTCGTTCGTAAGTGGTACCTGATTTAGCTATGGTCTTTTAACATATATTCCGGATTTTTTTAATATTCGCACTTGTATGATGCCTGTCCTGTGGACAAGAATAAGTCCCATTGGTGTTTCCTAAGCTTCAACAACTTCCGGGTTTCCTTATTAATCTATGGAGGGCAATGTGATAGCTTACGTGTTGACCGTTGTATAAGCGGTTGTGTTACGGACTCGAGTGTAACCTTAAACTTATTTCACTAGTCTTCGATCGTTTCGTCAGCATTGACCGACCAGTAAATCGAGATTGCACAGTCTCTGATTGCTGAGATATTAGCTCTCCAGACATTGGGACGGGGTCTAAATTGTTTATTATGTATCCGGAACTTAAAGGAAAGTACGAAGTCATCATTATTCATTAGTGAGGCAAGGTATTAAATGTCAACGACATCTTCACAGTGGTGTGTGGGCACAAGGTTTAGCAATGACGGATTATATTCCAAGTCGATATATTTTACGATACATTGTACAAGTGCAGACTGAATAATTGTAGAACGAAGGTCGCTATCGAAACCCTCACCTGAAGGTGTGAGCTCTACTCAGTTGGTATGTGTTGCGTTGAAGTCCCCAATTATGGGACAACATTTTGCCTTACTCCAAGAACAGGCGTATCTTATGATAAAGTCATCAGCAAGACAACATGGACTACTATATATTCCCCGTATAGCCACTGTCCCGTTTCTAGACCTAATTGTACAACATGATATCTCACATTTACCACTAACATGTGCCTGAAGTGCAATCTTCAGTCCTCAGTAATGAAGATAGTAGGTTGGTGGACCTTTCAATACGCCTACACTTAGTAACTACAGTTTATTTCAGAGGAGGGTTAAAGCTTCTCATTTAAAGTGTTCAATGATGGGGCTAATACCACTTGTTCTGTTAAGGTATTCAGGTCACTTCAAATTCAGATTTGTGTTGTAGGAGCAGAAGACCTATAGCTTACGTTGTTACCTTTTTAGTATGCTACTGTGAGTGTCTAATCTTCTCTTGAATGAGTCAATTGAATGTTAGGATACCACTGCTTCGGATAACAGGTTCCAAGAATTGATTACTCTGTATGAAAATCTGCATGTCATGGGTATTTTGTTCGTTCTTGGCTTTCCTACTGGCTTTCTAAATTTTCTGACTCTCCTCGGGCTGGCAGGAAGAAACAGAGAACGCATCGGGTCCTAAACCACGTCAAAGTCAGATCACCCCTTAATCTTTAGTAGGACAGAGTAGGGAGGTCTAGCTTCTCAAGCCGCTCTGTAGATGGTAAACCCCGGAGTTCTGGAATTGCACGGGTAGCTATCCTCTGTACTTTTTCGAAGATATCCGAGCCACTTTCTAAACAGGAGCTTGCAGCCTGAACGCAGTCTTTAGATCTGCATCTCACCAAGGTTTAGTATAATGTAGTGAACACATTGGCACCTAACATAGTAAATGTCCGTCCAAAAGCCTACATGGTTCTGAAGTCATCGTAGCAGTTGGCCACGGCCTTAAAATCATGACTCAATGTCACCCCAAGATCCTTGTGAGACTGGACCATTAGTACAGGCACTTGCCGTAAGCTGCACCTATTTCCCTCTGTATCCTCAGAGTATATGTAGATACACTTGGTCGCGTTGATAGAAATAAGCCACCCATTTGACCATCTAATCACAATATTTAAGTCTGCCTGAAGTGCGCATGCATCTACGTCTCCCTTCATTTCTCGCCAGATTTTTAAATTGTCAGCGAATAATAGCATTCGGGACTACAATATTTAGGTCATTTACATACAGTATAAAATGTAAAGGACCCAGGACAGAAGCTTGAGGTGCTCCATTCTGTACTCGTCTCCAGGTGGAGCACTTCAAATTTTTTCTTACTCTCTGTCTATAAACTACTAGGAAATCCTTAAGTCGCTTTAAGAAAGGTCCGGTAATGCCAAGATTTTCTAGCTTCAAGAGAAATCTATTTATTGACACCTTGTCAAAAGCTTTTCTGAAGTCTCTGTAGATAACACACTATGAATTTCCGTTGCATAGACCCTTTATTTATTGCTCCCTTACTATAAGGAAGCTTGTTGTGCAAGACAAATTATTTCTGAAACCATGTGGTTCGCTATTTAACAAGTTGTTGATTCTCACGAATGTCATTATGGTCTTTCTGATTATTCTTTCCAGTATTTCAACTTCAATATTGGTGAGTCTGGCAGATTCGTAGTTCAATGGAAGTTGTCTTGATCCTGTTTTGTGTATGGAAGTGACGATTGCATCTTTCCAGTCCGTAGGCAACACATCTAATTCAAGTGACATATTGAATATCACACTCGATAGGATTGCGACATATTGTGCAATATGTCTCAGAATTTTGAGGTGTAATTCATCTGGTCCTGTTGACTTTTCCATGTTCAAGATGCTAAGAGCCTTAAGTAATAATAATAATAATAATAATTTAATCTGAAATAACAGTTTGTTACATGAGGCATGCCGGTTTACAGGCAAGATTAAATTGTTAAAGAAGTTACAACTTTCACTGTAAAAAATTACTCATCTGGGTTGATATTTCATGAGATGCGAATGTAAATGCATTTCGTAGGAAACATGTCAATATCACACTTGGCTCACTTTATGAAGGTAGCGTTGCAACATACAGCTGATGGTCGAGAATAGATACATGCGAAGTTGGGGGCTTTTAGAGGCTTCGACCTTATATCCCTCCGGAATATTTGAGGCTTCAATAACGGTGTAGGACGAAGTCACCCGTGCCATATCTGTTTTCGGTGGAGTATCTCCAGGGGGCTGAAAAAGGTGTAAGAAAAAGGAAGGACGAAAATCAGATCACACAATATTCATGGAGGAATAGTTAAGGTATAACCGTTTAGTCTATTGTCTGTTACTGAAGTACTTATTAGGCAGGAGCGTACTAATGTGTTAAAGAAAAATTAGTGTGAACAAGGTCTGAGTGGATTAGGAACTGTATAAATGAAGGTAGTTCAGACAGAAGTACGGAATTATGTGTAATTCTAAAATAAAGTGCTGAAAACAGTATCTCGATGCTAATGGATGTCTCTTTTTTTCGAAGATATTTGAACTCTCTTTTTGGTTTTAGATTTTATAGGGTATGGAGTGGGCTTCGTTTTTAGCCAATTGTCTAGTTTGCTTGTAATAGGATTACTCGGTAGGAAGTGGAACAAATTCAGCGTTCTAAACACGATTTAAAGAGGTATTTTGCATAAATAAGTTCGCATCAATACCGTTGGTTCGTGACATCGTCTCCATCTAAGTTCATGGTTAGTCGACGGCTTGTTGACTTTTTGTTTGGTCTAATTCTTCGTCTAGCGGAGGCTCCTGAGTGAAAGCTGCCCCAAAATAGTTTGCCATAGCCACTGCTTTTCCTGAACATCCTCCATCGTTTCAGATTCACTCCCTTCCTTATTCAGGTTAGAAATCCAATGCTGCGGCCTTATTCTGTAATCTACGTACGAGAATAGTCTCTTAGGCTGCTTGAATGCAGATTTTGCCAACTGCATTTTGTTATATCCTATTGAAGAAATAAGTACAGGTAACTCCCAGGACCTATTAATGGAAGATTATTTCATATACATATTCTTGTTGTTTAACTATTGAGTAACGAGATTGTGCATATCTATATTCATCTCATTATGTGATTCTTTTCGACCTATAGATTATTATTATACGATTTAATGTTCCTAAATTATACTCAGTTTATTGATTATTGTCTCCCACGTTCACAACCACATTTGGCTTGATCTTTTACAAATATTATTTTCTGTTTTATGGTGTGATGCCGTCTGTTTGTCTGGTATATAAACCGGGCATTTTTGAAATAAATGATTCATATAGTAGAAACTGTAATTGGTGTTCTGGAATCAACTGGCGGAGCTAGGAGTAAAAGGACCAGTAAGGATGCTAAACTGATCATACCAGTCGAACGTCATTGATTTGGCACAGTGCTAAGATTGGATAAGTTGTAGTTCAATTGGTGGATAATTCACGTGATAAAAGCCGGAAATAAAATCATAACGAATTGGCATACGGCTCACAACACAGGCCATCTAATTCACGAATTTGAATAAGATGACTGCATAATCGCTTCTCGCTAGAGGTGGCAGGAAAGTCATTTGATCGACGTCGTCAGCGTGTGTGAAGAATAGGTTCAAGAGAGACGAGGAGCTTCGTAGTTTATATCTGGTGGGATCTACAATGTGTTATAATAAAACTAGTACAATTGAGGTTTAAAACAGTTTGCAATCAAATGAAGTTATAGATGACCCTACTTCTAAGTTTACCCAGCTTATATACGATGCAACAACTTACTTACTTACGCTTGTTACTTTCAACGGAGCATAGGCCGCCGACCAGCATTCTCCAACCCACACGGTGCAACAACATTGCCTACTATAGGACTTTTAACTATATTACACCAGGAAATAAGTTTGCTTAGGAGGAAGCCGCCTACTACACATTTTGCACTGCGGTATGTCACAACTAATTCAATATCTTGCCGTCTCCATTTAGGCCTGTAACGCACCGATTAACACGTCCTTGAAACATACGACGCTGTCCCAACAGCTCATGTGGTTGATGTACTTTTCCTGTACAGGATCACCCCACCTCCTCTACGGCTTAATCTATCATACGTACTGGATAAAAACCCCCAGTAAACTGAATTTCACTCTTAAACCATTTCATTTATTTCTACTTCTACCTATCGTCTCTTGATGCCGTCAACCAGGCTGAGAACCTCACGGACGTATATCCCGAACGTAATTAGTTTGTGTGAATTTCCAAGCATCCGGTTTCCTTCTTCAATTGAAGCAAACGTAACCTTCAGGAGGTGGCTTTTCTGAGTATTTTCAGAATTTCTCTTTTGTCCTATTCTATAGAGCTTATAGATGCTAACTCCTGAAACTGTTTCTAGGAGTAGCTCCCTTATCAAGGACCTAATGTGACTAAGGTCGTGCTCAAATCTAGCCTTTGGTTCCTTTTCGGGGGATTCTCTTAACTTATCAAAGATGACTTACATGTCAGCAAGGTACATCCTTACACTCTGTGGAATTTTAATTCCTGAAATTGTCCCTTCTCTGCAGCCCGATTTCGATTTAGCGTCGAACGAGGAGGTTTCACTGTATTTTCCGATCATTTGCCTTATTTTGTCTCTTGATCACATTCTGTACACCGCTCAGACTTGACTCCATCATAGTTTGTTTCATGTTGATGTGTGGATCCGGAACTGAACCGGTGAATTCATATACTTTAGTACTGTCTATAATTAGTCTCTTTTCTGTGTGTTTTTTCTTTTTCCTTGTGAGAATGACTATATTCGTATGCTTGTTATCTGCTTCTCTAATGGGTTCCACCTTTATGGTCGCATTTAAATCCAGAACTGGGCTCACAATGACGCTCGCTATTTCCTGGAAAGAGAGATCCTGTATTGTCTCACTTATTACTTCTTGCTGATGATGTGGAACTTTGGAGAGAGATACGCGACCAAGAGGATATACTGTTACTTCAGGAGGATCTGACTGAACTTCAGTGTTGGGCAGATGGCAACGGATATACCTTCAACACTTCAAAGTGTAAAGAAGTCCAACTGAGACATGTTGCAGACTACAGTAACAACTTAGGAAACTCCTCTCTAGAAGTATCCCACGTCGAAATAGATTTAGGAGTGTTGGTACCCTATTATTTGAAGTCGTACGCTAACTGTGACAAAACCGCCTTTCAAGCAAACCTTGCACTGGTAACATTGAAGCGCATTTTTGGCCAGTTTGACGGTAGAACCTTCCATATAATCTTCAACAGTTTTATTCGTCCCCATTTAGAGTACGGAAACATAGTATTTCCTACCTCTCTCCAAAAAGGAAAGGACACTCTGCAACGTATCCAACGGCGAGCCACGAAATCAGTTGGGGGACTCAAACTCAAACCTTATGAAGAGCGCCTCCAATCACTTAACCTTTACCCGTCAGAGTATAGGCGTCTTAGGTGTGATTTTCCAATGGCTTACAGTATTCTTAACGATTCTGGGAATCCCCCTAAACACCCACTTCAGCTTAGTCCCAATACAAACCTAAGGGTAACACCCAGAAATTGGAGAACCTACATAGCAGAACGAACTATAGACACAACTCATACTCCTTAAGAGTTGTCAAATGCTGGAAATCGCTACTCCAGGCGGCTTCCCAGGAGTCCTTTAAGAGGAAACTTGATTTATTCTTAAGGACTAAGGATAACATCTTATTATGATTTACCAATTTCTTTTTCCCCCTCTGTTATCGTTATTATACCTAGGTTCCTGCCTTGAGGGATTGGTGATCCACTGCTACTAGACACGGAAGCCCGTTAAGTGAAAGCTTCTTCTATTCCATCCACAACCATTTGATTTAACATCGACTACTTGATGATCAAGTGTAGTTTTTATGACCCGAACTATTTGCAGATCTAAAAATCACTGGCGTATGGTGTTTTCAACATGCTTTGTTGAAGAATCTATGTTTATGTACAAAAAACATTTTGTTTGAACACTTAGTAAACGCAAATCACAAGACGTTGTCATGGCGAAGGCGCTGTCTCACTATCAAGATGCTACATTTGGAAAAGGAAATAGATGAAGCAACCTTCCAAAAGTTTCTGCTATTTAAAACCACTTCTAGTGATTACGGAAAGTTTGCACCAAACGTCCACACTATGCCAAATGTCTACTTTCCATTGAAAGGTGATTTTTCTCAGGTCCGTTCATATTTTTTATCACTATGTTCCTAGCATTTAGGAAAATGTGGTATGTATCGCAATCACTCACTTAACACATCAATGAAGAAGTAAAGCTTTACTAGTCATCTGATCAATTCCGTTAATTACATATTTTCTCAAAAATGATATCACGTAATTTTTATTTCCATGAGTTCAGTCTTATAAATTTTCTTAAGAAATATGCCGTCTTCAGTGGTTTATTATTCTTTTTTTCTAAAATCAGGTGAATTCTCAATGAAACTGTGTTTTCTACTTGGATCGATAATAGTGATACAGTAAACTATACAGTTGTTATGCCTAATGTCTACAGTTTAGCCTCAGTTGATTTTTTGTGGAATGGAACGAGCTTTACTAAACGAGTTTCCGCGTCTAGTAGAAACTGAACAACGATGTATCTTGTTTAAAACTTCCGTATGTGTAACCAACAGAAAATAAAATGAAACGCTGTTCTGATCACTGAATTATTTAGCCTTCAGTTATAACGATAGATCTTACGATCTATATTAATCCTTGCAGTTTGTAACACTGCGAAGGTTCAACCTCGTTTTAAGTACATCAGCATGTTTTGATATTACTTCTTCTTGTAGAGAATTCCAGCAATTCACTAATGGGTGCGAGAAAAGGAACCCAAGACATAAATGGACAGATCTCGGTTCTCGAACTTTCTTATAATGTCCTCTCAAATGATCAGTCGTAGACGGAAGGACTCGTTCCAGAATATCCACCTCATACTTTAAACATGAACTCGTTGCTTGAATCCCATACTCTAAATGCAGTGTCACAAAATTCGGTTATAATACTCGAGACATTTCTTCGTCCAAATACTGAAAAGACCTACAAATTATTTTATTATTTATTTAAACACATAAATATTGGTAAAAGGAAGCACCAGATATATATGCGCCATACAAATCTCATTCGATTTGCTTGAGGGCTGTGATACTGCCCAGGTGCCCGAACTGAAACAGGTGGTTTTCTTAGGGGCCCACACCCCAAGCCTTTGGCTGAAAGATCTAATCCAAAAGGCAGTGGAGCATCGTGAGGAGATGCAGTCCCATGGTAGCCGGTGATCAACGATTGATTCGTACGCCATTTGTTCCCTCATGATACTGGAGCCCATGTGCACCATTGGTTTGGAATCAGGGTTTTCCAACTCCCCTAGGTAGACTCGCCTTGTCCACCAACCCGGTTAAAGCGCCGGACATTCGCTTTTCGTCCTCTCAATTTCGTAAACAACACCCCCGCCACGAGAAGGCAGTGAGTAGGACTTCCCTGGCAGAGGCTATATATTTGCGTGGCCATATGAGAGCATTTGGAGAGGGAGAGTGGACTCTCCCCACTCTCGGCCGTACCACGGCATTTGGGGGCATAACACCCCAAAGCATTTGGCAGCAGCCTTGCAGTTGTGAGTTTTTACAGTTCATTAATTTGGGTAACGCAGCTCTACGTGTTGTGCAGTGATATGAGTCATTATAGTTATTTGATTGCATCACCACACTTTTGTCGAAATTTATTTCTGGTGATCACTAGCCTATACTTTCCACCAATAAGCTGAGATCACATTGTAATACTATTCTATCTGATATACTGCGTATGGGCCTCCAAATCTTCATGTTATCGGCGAAGATTAGGACGGATGACTTCGCCTCAGTTGGTTATTTGTTCACATAAACTAAAGAGCGAAAACGACCAAGGACTGTACCTTAGGGGACGTTCCGAGATTGGTTTGTAGAAGAGGAGATGTCCATTTACCCTTACTCATTGTCTTCTATCACTTGGAAAGTCACTTATCCAGTATATGACTTTACAATGGATTCCAAAACTTTCCAGTTTCCATTTAAGAGCCGAATGGGAGATTTTATCAAAGGCTTTACTTAGATCTATGCAAATTGCATCTACAGGAATATTTCGATATTTTAATCTTCTATTGCAATTAACAGATTTGTCAAATACGACAACCCTTTCCAAAAACTGTGTTGTTGCCCGGATAAAAGATTCCATATAGTTTATAACAGTCATCCGAATAATCTTCCCCATTAGTTTTACAACTGCACCGGTTAGACTAATGGGTCGATAGTTACTAAATCTCTGCTCCCCACCTTATAAATCGGACTGATTATTGCGCTTTTTCAGTCT
The DNA here is from genome assembly GCF_000237925.1 of Schistosoma mansoni. Lineage (NCBI taxonomy): Eukaryota > Metazoa > Platyhelminthes > Trematoda > Strigeidida > Schistosomatidae > Schistosoma > Schistosoma mansoni. The sequence continues at coordinate 31,862,609 of NC_031496.1, forward strand.
GGATTGCCGCAGACATATCAAACAATATGATCACAGGTTCGGCAGTTGTATCAGACAGGGCTTTCATAATCCTAGGATATCGTTAGGACCACTGGGCTTATCAGGTTTAAGATGTTGAGGTAGTCTCAATACCGTACCTTCCTCAATAACTATAGGGTCCATCAACAAGCCGCCAAAATTACAATGAATAGTTTATCGTTCTTCATTGCTGATAGAAAACACTTTATTAAAATACTTCGACAAAGATTCAGCCTTTTTACATACGAGAACAACCGTTTCAGACTATTTTTACAATCCCTAACAAATTTTTTTAAATGACTGCCCAGTCTTACTTATTAACGCTTTACAAGCATTCCTAGTCTTACAATAACTGGACCTGTACTGCTCTAAGCCAGTAGAGATGAATAAATTCCAGTGCTTTTTCCCACGTCTAAGAAGTTTCTTGACCTGTTTAGTTATCCATAGTGGACAGTTATTCCGTCTACATGGTACTAGGTATGATATAAATGAGGATGTAACTGAACTAAGCTTGTCTTTATATATGGACCATGTCTCAACTGATGAGCGATTTTGAAAAATTCCCATATTGTGATTTAGAACAACATATATAAGCGAACAATATTACTGTATATTAGAGTAAAGCCTGATGAGGATCTAATCGAAAACAATATTATTCGCTTATATATGTTGATGAACTATTATCTACTGACCAACCTGTTTTAGCAGCGCACTCCTAGATGGCTGATATGTTAGCTCTCTATATATTTGAGTGAGGCTTAACCTGATCATATATCATGTCACAAGCTCTAAGAAAGGATGACAAAACAGCATGATCGCTATTTGCTGACGGTGGAAGAATAATTAGATTGGCAATATCTTCAGTCGCATAAGTGATTACCAAGTCTAACAAACAAGAATTTTGGTTTGAAACAAAATGTGTGGGTTCGGATACATGCTCCATTACCGTTATCAGGAACCTACTATCAAAGGAGTTTATAGATCCTATCGTGGACATTTCAGTTCAACTAATATTAGGTGCATTAGTCTCCCAATATCAAGCATGTTATTTGCACCATATAGCTGAATGCGCTCTAAAATAAAGTCATTAGCTAAGCAGATTGGGCTACGATAGATAGCACCGTGTATAAATGTAAAACATCCGATAGTGAGCTCACAGATAATGACTTCACCAGTTCTACTACCACGGGATTCGCAAGTAAAGAAGCGGATATTTATATTATTGATTATGTACAAAAGGACGTCATCTCTTTTTCTACATCTATGTTGATCACTTCTTAGGTAGTGGTATCCGGACCGATTTTCATACTCATCACATTGCATTCCTTCCTCCACAGGGAATAAACAATTTGGCTGTCCACATTTACAAGTACTGCCAACCATTGTAATCAGACTAAGGTTTAAAACACAACACCAGCACAAGTGTCATAGTCGATGAGAAAAAAGGTACCACAAGACAAACATGAGCAAAACTTTAAACCTCAACCGAAATATTTTAAGCTGAAGTACACCAAGAATGCTTCTTGATGCAGCAAGTACAAAAAAGGAAAAGATGATCACAAGTACTGAATTACCGTCCTTTTTTGAAACATATGCCAGGTTTTTCCTTTAAAAGGACTAGACGGGACTTCTTTGAAAATCGGCAGGCAGGGAGTTTCAAGACTTGATTACTCACAAATGTCAAAAGGTGTGTGTACAGTAGAACCTGCTGTGTCACACATCACTGTACCTATGAACCAAGTGAAGCTAAACCATTTGAAATCTTCTATTATCAGGTTGGCCAAAAAGGAATAACTTGACAGTTTAATATAAGGTCTTACGATATTTTGGTCCCAATTATCATATGACTTTAGGTCATAGGAAACCAAAACACTCAAATCTCTTTCTAAAGACAACACCTTTAGTGGATAACCATTTCAGTTTTATGGATAATTTGTGTTATGCTGCAGATGGATTACTTTAGACAAAAAAGCACCGAAAGTCGTCTTATGTAATGGTTGTGACGCCTTTTAGTGAAAGGCAAGATTCTTTGGCAGGCACGACAATAATGTCCTTTTTGACAATCAGAGGAACAATCAATGTCAATACGTGAGATGTCCGGACGATATGGAAGACGGGGAGGGCAATCAAAACAGCCCCACAAATTAGATATAATCTGGGATTCCTTTGAATAGGTGAAACCTATTAAACATAAGCTAGACAAAAATTATTGACTTCGGAAGGGCCGTTATTTTTTTTCTGGTCGCAAATAACAAAAACGCACCATACGAGTTGTGCTGATGCCGCATGAAGAAGCGAAAAAAATGAGGATGGGGATCTGATTGCTCCAGGGTTTGCATAAGAAACCGAGAAAAGACTAAAATGAATGTTGTTCAGTGCTGTATACCCATCAACGATGACAACGAAAATAAAGATGTTTTATAAGAGGATGGAATTTATCGCACAGAAACGCAAATGAAAAGACCTGGCCTTACTGAGAGCGGACCTAAATGCGAACGTCAGAGTGGAGAACACCGGGTATGAAGAAAGACTTATCTTTTTGTTTCATATATGTACCGTCATTAATTGTCATAGCTTAGATTTAAATCGGGGCTGAATGAAGATTGGCAATGAAACCCAATAGTCGACAAAACCCCTTTAAATAACATTACCAATGAAGTTATTCTTAATCAATAAAATAACAGACATAGATAATAGTGTGGTAATTAACGTGGTTAGTAGGGTACAATTATGAATGTTATTCAGGTAATAATCAAATTTGTTCATGAATTTTAATTTTTGACCATTATACCGGTCACATGACTGATGTTCCGAGATTTATTATTATTTAAACACATAAATATTGGTAAAAGGAAGCACCAGATATATATGCGCCATACAAATCTCATTCGATTTGCTTGAGGGCTGTGATACTGCCCAGGTGCCCGAACTGAAACAGGTGGTTTTCTTAGGGGCCCACACCCCAAGCCTTTGGCTGAAAGATCTAATCCAAAAGGCAGTGGAGCATCGTGAGGAGATGCAGTCCCATGGTAGCCGGTGATCAACGATTGATTCGTACGCCATTTGTTCCCTCATGATACTGGAGCCCATGTGCACCATTGGTTTGGAATCAGGGTTTTCCAACTCCCCTAGGTAGACTCGCCTTGTCCACCAACCCGGTTAAAGCGCCGGACATTCGCTTTTCGTCCTCTCAATTTCGTAAACAACACCCCCGCCACGAGAAGGCAGTGAGTAGGACTTCCCTGGCAGAGGCTATATATTCGCTGGCCATGTGAAAGTATTTCGAGAGGGAGAGTAGACTCTCCCCACTCTCGGCCGTACCACGGCATTTGGGGGCATAACACCCCAAAGCATTTGGCAGCAGCCTTGCAGTTGTGAGTTTTTACAGTTCATTAATTTGGGTAACGCAGCTCTACGTGTTGTGCAGTGATATGAGTCATTATAGTTATTTGATTGCATCACCACACTTTTGTCGAAATTTATTTCTGGTGATGTACAAAAAACCAATACTACAATTTAAATTTTGGGGAAAAGAAATTCCGGTGTTTTGTTTCGACTGATATTTTGATGCTTTGTATAAAGTTGCTAGAATTTTCGGAAGGCTTATGCACTAATTTGCTGAATCTTTTCAGTGTCTATGTACACTTTGTGGAAATGGTGGAGATTTCCCCAGAACTAGCGTAAATTTGAGAGAATTAAACTGGTGGGAATTTTTTTTGACGCATTTTGCAAAAGTTTCTGATACGGCTCTATAGACAGTTTCATACGACTGGTCACTTTTTTCGGAAGTCGAGAGATTTAGTGTGCTAAGGCGAAATAGCGAACCGGTTTTTCCCCACCGAAGCGAACAGAAAAGTCTTCAGTAATAAGGATAGTAGGTTGATGAACCTGTGTTAATCCTGACAGATTTCCTTCCAGTGAAGGTCCAGCTTTTTCTTGAAAATGTTCACTGATGGTGCTGATACCACTTGTTCTGGTAAAGCGTTACAATTATTGACCACTAGATGAGAAAAACGGGACCCCACCTTTAGTTTATTAGATCGCGGTTTCAGAACCTTCTTGCTATGACCCCGGAGATTATTAGTGTTGGAGGGAGCAAAAAGATAAGACATATTAACACCCAGATCATAATTAAAGATACGAAATGCCAGTGTAAGGTCACCTCGCGTCCTACGATAAGATAAGGGGAAAAGATTTAGACGTTTTAAACGCTCATCGTAAGGGAGTTTAGAAAGACCCTTTACTAATTTTGTCCCTACACGCTGGACACGCTCAAGCGATTTAGTATCCTTTATCAGACAAGGGCTAGCTGCTTGGATACAGTATTCTAAGTGTGGCCTTACATAGGTGGGATATAAAATTCGAAACATCTCGTCAAAGCATTTAAATGCTCTGCAAAGCGACCATAGCGCGCGAAAGCCTTTGGAAGCAACCGCATTGCAGTGCGTAGTAGTTTTTAAGTCGTGACTTATAATTACTCCTAAGTCTTTGTGCTCATGAACGCGTGGCAGAGATGTACCATTAATGGTATAATGATAACTAATATCGTGCCCGATGTGCATGAACACGCTCTTCCTGGAATTAACTTCCAGGCCCCAATCATGGGCCCACCTAAATAATTCGTCTAAATCTGCTTGCAGAAAACAACGATCAGTCTAATTTCTTATTGTTCTCCAGATTTTAACATCATCCGCAAACAATAACGTCGACGACTTAATTAATAAAGGTAGTTCATTAATATACAGAAGGAAAAGTAGAGGGCCTAAGATGGTGCCTTGGGGCACACCACTTTTGACCGGTTTCCATTCGGATAGCGTTCCACTGACTCTTACTCTCTGTCTGCGGTCACATAAGAAGCTTCCTATCCATTCCTGTATAGCACCTGTTATTCCAAAGCTCGAGAGCTTTTGCATAAGATCTAAGTGTGAAACCTTATCAAACGCTTTGCTAAAATCTATGAATATCACGTCGACAGACAGGCCGTTGTTTAGGGCAGCTGTCCAATCCTCTCTCGCAATGAGTAAGTTAATCAAGCATGAATGCTTGTTACGAAACCCATGTTGCTCGGGAGTTAACAGATTGTACGAATCTATGTGGCTTAGTAGCTTAGCCCGAATTAATTTTCCAAGTAACTTAACTACTATACTGGTCAGGCTAACAGGCCGGTAGTCAAATACGATCCGTCCCTGACCATCCTTAAATATAGGACTAACTATGGCGTCTTTCCAGTCTCTAGGTAGTTGAGCCTGTGAAAGGGACATGTTGAAGAGCACCGTGAGCGGTCTTGAGATAATGTCCGCAAGCGACGACAGTAAACGTGGGTGTAACCCATCGGGGCCCGGTATCTTACAAGGTTTTAGGTTAGTTATCAAAGGAAGAACAATATCCTCTGTCACGTGTAAAGGTCCTATGGCTGGTATCTCAGGTAAGGTAAGGTGAATGAGAGCTTTGAATAGACATCAGGAAAATTCCTCAAGAAAGTTCAGAAGAGATATAAGCGAACACGCATCCAGCTCGGTGTAAATGGGGCGGATTTTTCGCGAAAGTTCTCCACTGAGGGGAAATGCATCAAAACTAACGCTACTTGAAACCTTCCCAAAAATGAACACCAAATTGCCTACTTTTCCCTTAGATTGAGAAATCTTGCAAAAAAATCGCGATTTGCTATAACGGATAAAAAGCCGAAGCTGAAAAAGATGAGCGATTCTAGTTAACCATGTGCTATACACTCGAAATATGTAACTATCGCCGACTCACTCACCCGGTAGAAGAACGACCTTGTTGATTTTCTATCTGTTATAGAGCAGTAAAACAATGTCGAATTCATACGCGTACATTAGGGACAGAAAGCAGATGGTCTGCATTATCCATATCCTGGCTTTATTCTATGAGAGTCCAGTCTTCTTTTAAATGAGTCATTTGATGGTGTGATCACCACTTTTTCAGGTAGTAAATGGTTCAAATGGTTGTGGACAGAATAGAAGAAGCTCTCATTTAACGGGCTTCAGTGTCTAGTAGAAGTGGATCACCAATGCCCAAAGGCAGGAACCTAGGTATATTGACGACATTAGGAAAAAAAGGTAAATCATTAAAGACCATTAAAGAACTGGATGTCTTTGGTCTGCTAATTAAACTTGTAGTGGAGTGCTTCGTTAATCGATCGTCTCGATAACCGTTATTATAACAATCTGAACTGTGTATAATATCAGAAGACAAAGGGAAGCAGCAACTACATTTTTATTGACAAATAACATAGGTTAGAAGGCAGTGAGCACATGAGTAAATGTTAGCGAGCGAAGAAATAATAACATACATGGGAGATGGCTGGTAAGCCAACTCGCTATGAGCAAGCATTACTCAATATTTATAGTCAGACTAAAATGAATGACAGACATGTGATAGGTAGGATAAGAAGTGTGCATACACATGCGCTCATGTAAAAAATATAGTCAAGGTCAATAGGCGAATAATTAACAAGATCAAAATATGACTCATAACATTATAGGTGAATTGGCTTGTCCAGAAACTAGAATAAGCTATGTAGGTGTAATATAGTATACGACGTTACACTACTCCCCACAAACTTGACATAGGCAAATCCACTGGACCCGATGAACTGCATCCTAGGTTACTAAAGGAATTAGCTAACTTTGTTGCGAACACTTTAAGTATGTGTTCTAATCTATCCGTAACTCAGGGTCGTCTACCAAAAGACTGAAAGAACTCCATAGTAAGTCCAGTCTTCAAAACAGGTACAAAACATAAGCCTGAGAATTACCGACCAATTAGCCTAACTAGTGTGGTTGTTAAAATCTTAGCAAAGAACATTTGGAAGGAGCTGTTTAAGTATCTCGATGAAAAACGGATCCCTTGGAGAAGCAGCATGGTTTTAGAACAGGTTACTCTTGTCTCACAAACTTATTAGCCGCTCGTGAAAGCTGGTGCGCTCTTAAGGACCAAAAGTTACCTGTAGACGTAGCTTACATCGATTTCAGCAAAGCTTTCGACAAAGTTCCGCACAACCGGCTGTTATATAAACTAAGGAATATCGGGATTGGAGGCAATCTATTGATGTGGATAAAAGACTTCCTAGTTGGGTGTCAACAAAGAGTACGGGTGAACTGCAAGTTGTCTAGCTAGGAACCTGCTTAGTGAAGTCCCCCAGGGTACATTTTTGAGGCCAGTGTTATTCCTCCTATACGTAAATGACCTCCCTCGTCTACTATCGTCATCGGTCTTACTCTATGCTGACGACGTCAACATATGGAGAGCGACAGAAAGTAAATGTGATAGCTTAAAACTCCAAAATGACCTGGAGAAATTATCTGAATGGTCTCAAACCTGGCAATTGCCGATAAATACTTCCAAGTGTATTGTGATGCATATTGGCCACCAGGGTACAGATACATACATGATGAATAACACTGAGCTACCTACTGTCCAGGCACACAATGACTTGGGCGTCATCGTTAGTCAAGACTTAAAGACTACTGCACACTGCCGTGCAATAGCCGCCAAAGGTTTTAGAACCGTATGGTCCGTACGCAGAGCTTTTAGTCATCTCGATGCTAAAACGTTTCTGACTTTGCATACAGTGTTCGTACTGTATACTGCATACAAGCAGCTAGACCTTGCCTAAAAAAGACAGTGAACTCTTGGAAAGGGTTCAGAGAACAGCAACTAAGCTGATTCCTGGAATAGCGAAACTACTGTATGGTACCAGTCTGATCAAGCTAAACCTATTCCCGCTGTCATATAGAAGAATCAGAGGCGACTTGATTACAGTTTTCAAATTGCTTAATGACAAATTTGCACCTGATATGCCCTCATTTTTCTTGTCTTCCAAAACAGAAAATCTACGAGGACACTCCAAAAAAGTTCACAAGCCCAGAACGAATTACTTGTCAGCTGACTACCGACTTTCCCATCGAATAATCAACGAGTGGAATTCATTACCTCAGCACGTGGTTGAGGCTCCATCCGTCGACTCCTTCAAAAGAAAGTTGGATCAGCTGAGAGACCATCATTGCCAGGACTAATAAGGGCCATCAAGCCTCTCGTCCTTTCGAAACTGAAACTGAAACTGAATAATAAGATGTTATCCTTGGTCTTAAGAATTGGTCAAGTTTCCTCTTATAGGACTCCTGGGAAGTCGCTTGTACTAGCTAGGTGGGCAGCGATTTCCAGCATTTGACAACTCTCAAGGAGTAGACGTTTGCAGCTTAGCGAACGTTGAGTGCGGTTCTTGTTGATTGTAGATTGTTTGTAGGTTTTTGGGATCGTTTGAGGAACTGAATGCTTAGTAGCACATAACAGAGTGTTCAGTAAGAAATCCTAATGAGCATCCATTTCAAGTTGAGGGCGAACATCCCAATCCTTCCGTCGTAGATAGCCATGTAAAGCTAACACATTCAGCTGTTTGAAATTCCAGCACCTGTTGATGGGATGACTTAGCTCAGGTTTGCTGATAAAGCGGAAAGATAGGATTGTGTGATGGCTTTTCCTCAGGAGAGCCACGATTGAGAGGTTGTCGTCTGGGAACTCTTCGTTAGTAAATACCTTGTCTAAGGTTGAAAAACCGAGCATCAGTAGAGTTGTCACCTCCAATGTGAGCATGTTCAGCGTAGTTGATTCTAGGAAGGTTGAAGTCCCCTAGAATCAGGATATGCAAGAATCCGAGACGCGTAGAGCGAGTTAATCTTCCCAGCATATAATTGTCGTACTCGATATCACCATTCATTCAATTTTTTATTATTACGTACTGAACTGTTTTATTCTAATATACTTCTAATAATCTTCATGGAAAAATTATTACATTGTAACATATTAATTACATTCTTTTGTTCATTTTGTTTGTCCTCTTCTGAAGTGATTATCTTCTTGGCTCTTCTAAAAAAATTTAAGACTAACGAGATCTTATCACTGAAAGGATGCGCCGAATGGAAGTCAATATAACGATTAGTGTGTTGGTTTTCGGTAGATGGATAGATTTAGAACTCCATTTACATTTCTTTATACTAAGCAATCTAAGGTGGCTCAGCATGTTCATTTTGATTTTCATCTGTGAATTTGATGTGAGATAAAAGTGTAAGCCAGAACTGTGTCTGAACCCATCTCTTTCGTTCTCTGGATTCCCTTAATCTTTTGGGAAGAAAAAGAAGTGACATTTCGGCTCCAGCATCGTTTCTAAGTATCCTGCAAATTGAAATTCGATCACCCCTTAATCTGCAGCAAAACATAGTAAAATGGTCTGGTTTCCCAAACCTTAGTGTGGAAGGCGAACATAGGAATTGTGTAGTGGCATAGGTGACTATTCCCCGTATGTTTTTCCACACATTGGAGTCACCGCTTTTGCTTGCAGCCTGAAATCAGTTTTCCAGTCTGGTTAGCACTGACGTTATGTATACGGCAGTGAGCATACATGCATCTGTCTTCAAGCCCATTGCATTATGAACCACATGACTTAAACTACAGGAGAGAGGGCAGGGCCATAAGATCTTTGGACCATCGTGAAACAGAACTACTAGCACTATTCCTTCACCAATTCTGACGCTCTTCACCGTCGTATGTCCAGTATGCGTGTAGACATACTTGATTGCATCTATAAGAATCGGTGGCATTGGAGACCAGCTAACCGGAATGTCTTGGTCAACCTGGAGTGCACATGCAACTGTGTTCCCCAGTTTTTTCTTGCCAAAGGTTGATGTATCCAGAATAAATTAATTTTGGGGATTCAATGATACTCTGGAGTTAACCTGCGAATAGCATATAAGTAAATGACCAGAAACAGAGCCTTGTGATACTTCACTAATTTCTGGTCTCTATGGGAAATATTTGGAATTTCTTCCTACTTTCTATCTACGACCTACCGATTAGTCTTCGGCACACTTTAAAAGAGGTTTGGCAATCCCCAGACTTTTCAGCCTAAAAAAGAGACAATTATGAGGCATTTCGTCGAATATTTTGCTGACGTCAACTAGATAACACTCACCGATTTTCCACTATCATCAAACCCCGTACATCTATATTTTGCTATGGGGGGTTAGTCGTAATAAATTTTTCTCTTCCTGACATCACGTTGTTCATTGTTTAACGAATTTTCTTTTCTGGTTATTCTTATCAATGTTTCAACCACAACACAGGTGAGGCTGATAGATCTGTAGTTCACTGTTAACTGTTGTGGTTCTGTCTTGCACAATAGGGTTACAATTGGATTCTTTCGGTCAGTAGGTAACTTACTTTGCGTCAATTACATCCTAAATATCGTAATGAGCGAAGTAGCAGTGTATTTTGCAATCTGTATCAGGATTTCAAAGTGCAATTCATCAGGTTCTATTGATTTTTCAGTATCTAAGAACCTTGGTGTTTTTAGTGCACTATCCTGAATACAGTTCTGCCTTTTCCTGGTCTTCTTTTGTCACCTGAGGTAGACTTTAAATCACTATCTATAGAAGGAATCTGTAAAAAACTTCTATTTCATTTAGTGATTTCTAGAAATTTTCGTCCTGGACTCACAGCTGCGGTTTGCAACAGTTGACCTTCGTATTTTACGTGAGTAAAACGGACTGCCATAATACGTTCATAGATGACTCACTTACAAAATTTCACTCCATTCTCTGATTGCTGGCCAATAACAGCAGTCTTCCAGCCCCACTGGGTGTAAAACCTAGCGATTAATCCAGCGATTGTCGTGTTTTATTTTCTAAAGCTGTCTACGATATGGATGGTTGAGTTAATTTTCTGTATGATCTTAAGTCAATTTGCACTATTTTAATTAATCTTTCCGATTTGACTAATCACTATTCCATAAAATCTGTGAATTCGATCTCCTTCATATTGTCTTTCTATGTACCGGAGAGTCCTAGCTTGTTTTCTTAGTTGGCCACAATGAGGTTGAACTTGAATTTTATGACATGGTCATTATTTTCCATAGATGGATGATACCTAACTCTACGAATATCGTCTCTGATTGGGGACCTGGTCAAAGACACAAAAAGGGTGTTGTAATTAGGATCTACAACGTGTAATACAAGAGTTGGCATGATTGCAGATGTTTGGGGATAATGTAATGATGCTGAAACAACTTAGGTTGATTAGTCAAGGGTTGACTTCGAACAACTAAGTATACATGAAAATCGAAGGTGCACCTGTGTTTGCAAGACCCAGGACACCAACACCAGGGAGCCTTAAAATCGCTAGAGCTGAAATTGACTACACGCTACAATTGGGTATTACCCGTCCGTCTGATAGTCAATGGGCATCCATTTTGCATATGGTTCCAAAGAAAGATGAAGGCGATTAGCAACCACGTGGAGATTACAGAGCTGTCAACTGTCAAGCAGTACCCGACAGTACCCAATACCTCATATTCAAGATTTCACAAACGGTTTACAGGGTATGAACTTATTTACTAAAATTGACTTGGTCAAAGCATATCACAAAATCCCGGTAGCTGATGAAGATATCCCTCAGACAACTATTACTACACCTTTTGGATTGTTCGAGTTTGTACACCTTGATCATATATCACAGTTCACAAAAGATATCCGACACATCAAAGGTCAGAAAAACTAGGCGGCAGATGCATTTTCTCAACTAGAAATGAATGTGGTACAGCAGTCTATAATAAATTTCGAGACATTGAGAGGCAAATAAGAAGAGGATCAAGAATTACGAAACTTAACTACAACAAACAACTCTAGTCTCAAACTAAAAGTTATCATTGCCTAGTGACGGTATTCTGATTTATCGTGACACGACCAAGGTAATGTCACGACATTTGGTCTCTAAAAGTATGCGAAGATCAATATTTAGTAACTTTCATTCTTTCTCTCATCCTGGAGCAAACGTTTCGACTATACTATGCCAGATATATATGGCATGACTTACAGGAGGATGTACATAAATGGGTTAGAGAGTGTTCGGCCTGTAGGCAGTCAAAAGTTAATCGTTCCACAAATTCACCAATCGGTGTTTTCCCACAACCAGATTCACGTTTCTCCCATGTGAATATTGACTGAGTAGGCTCTTTACAGTGTTCGAATCATTTTAATTATCTGTTTACATGTATAGACCGATTCTTGAGATTCCCTATAGCCATACCGATAACGGATATCACCGCCGAAACAGTGGCGGAGGTTTTCATGCAGATCTGAGTGACCATGTTTGGTACAACTATAACAATAAAGACGAACAGAGGAGCACAATTTGAATCTGGAATATTTAACAACTTGACTAAATTTCTAGACTCCAATAGATCACATTGCACTTCATGTCACCCTCAGGCTAATGTAATAGTAGAACGTTTCCGCCATCAACTAAAATCCCTCCTCACAGACAAAATCCAATCAGTGTACAGAATTCCGGCCACAAGTGATGTTGGAAGTACGAACAATTTCAGGTTTTAAAGTATGTACTTGCCTCCAAATATAATGTGAGTATCCTGATTACTAATATTTTTATGTCCTGTTCTGCTATTTAGTGAAAAATCGATGGTATTAATTGCGGCGTATGTACTAATGAAAGTCAGTTTATTTTTTTGCTGACGCACTTGATGTTAATATCTGGGCCATAAAATCTAGTCACCTCGTGGGAAAACCATTCATTTGGCAGTTCGCACATGATATTTTAATCATAACACATCACCCCATCGTACAATATTGAGTGAGTGTTGTGATCTACACTATTTCTTATGAAATTTTCAAGAATGTAACATAAGTTCTGAGATTTAGATATGATAGCGAGCGCAGTATGTTCCTCTGCCAGTTTGGTTTTTATGTCGACTTTTCATCTCCTCAACTACAGAACATATTTGGTGCAGAGCACCGAAGTCTTTCGATATATAATACGTCCTTCTTAGTTTTCGTAGCTTAGACCTAACTTTTTGTTTGATTTAAGGAGTAACTGTTTTAAAAGCATTTTCGGAAGATACAGTAGGGTCTAGTGATGGTTTTGTGGTACTGTCGAATGTTTTCAGTGTTTCGGGGGGCTTTTCACCAGTGAAGAAACTGTTCCGGTCAGAGCCTTTTATTGGAAATTCAACGTTTTCCCAGTCAACGTGCGCATAGTATTTGTATTGAAACAGATAATTATTGTCTTGGAATTGTTGCATTTTGCAAGAAACAGTCTAGTACAGAGAACTTTTTCATGACGATTAGAAGTGTCCGAATTATTGTATTAACTGGAAATTCTAGAAATAGCTTGACTTGTTGTAAGTGGAACTAGATGGGCACAAATGAATGTATTGCATTTTGAAGGCCAAACCAACGGTCAATCAAGTACAAAAGAATTATTAATTTGTACAAGTTTTACATGTTTTGTGTTCTCTGATGTGAAACTTTCTTCCAATCACTACAGATGTCGGTGTTACATTGTGACAGGATATGAAGTCGAGAGTGTTGTGGTTTCGTGTAGGCAGATGTACATGTTGCTTCCAACCATGTATGTCTAAAAGACCAAGCTTGCTTTCAAAGCACTCTAAGGCAGTGCGTCTTCCAGTTGATACTTGGAAGGCCAGGATACATGTTACCGAATTCAACGTAAAATTTGAAACATGAGTATTGTTATATCCCCTGGTGAATTATGAATGGTAAATCTGAGGTCTATTTATGGATCAATGTAATATGCCTATTTCCTATTGTATAGTTGTTAAATAACTGACCTAATCGTATTCGTGTTCCTCTTATCATAACCTTTATTTTGACCTTTGAACTATTGTTATTGATTACTTTCCCCCTATCCATAGCCACATTGGCCAATTATTGTACAAATGTTATCTTTCTATTTTTTGGTATATTTTGGTCTGTTTGGTTAGTATATAAACCCAGTATGCTTGTGAATAATGATTCATATTGCCGAGGCTGTTATTTGTGTTCTGGACTCAACTGGCTGGGCTAGGCAGATAGCAGGGCCGATACGCGATCAAGACTGCTCGTACAACTTCAAGTATCATTTGCCTCCGATCAATAAATTCATTCTTCTTCAATTGCACGTCCATATTATTTCGATTTCATACGTCATAACAAGTAATAATTGTAAGCATAGGAGAACAACTTCAGTATCACTGATTAATTGCCCTGTTCTCAATTTTAAAAAGCCTGGAACAAACAAATTGTATGAATCTTAAAGTATGAGAGTGAAAAATGATAGCGATGCAGTCCTCAACAAAGTGCCTTATTCGATATGGCTAACTTCACACGCTCATGAATGTAGAACACCATTTGGATGCATATATCGAGCTCCAAGCACTCCTAGTCCAATTGTCACTACTGTGAGTAGCTTGCTAAGGCTGTTTCCCTTGATTACACCCTCGAAATCAGTTTTGGCGATCCTGGCCTTCCAAGTATCAACTGGAAGACGCACTGCCTTAGAGTGCTTTGAAAGCAAGCTTGGTCTTTTAGACATACATGGTTGGAAGCAACATGTACATCTGCCTACACGAAACCACAACACTCTCGACTTCATATCCTGTCACAATGTAACACCGACATCTGTAGTGATTGGAAGAAAGTTTCACATCAGAGAACACAAAACATGTAAAACTTGTACAAATTAATAATTCTTTTGTACTTGATTGACCGTTGGTTTGGCCTTCAAAATGCAATACATTCATTTGTGCCCATCTAGTTCCACTTACAACAAGTCAAGCTATTTCTAGAATTTCCAGTTAATACAATAATTCGGACACTTCTAATCGTCATGAAAAAGTTCTCTGTACTAGACTGTTTCTTGCAAAATGCAACAATTCCAAGACAATAATTATCTGTTTCAATACAAATACTATGCGCACGTTGACTGGGAAAACGTTGAATTTCCAATAAAAGGCTCTGACCGGAACAGTTTCTTCACTGGTGAAAAGCCCCCCGAAACACTGAAAACATTCGACAGTACCACAAAACCATCACTAGACCCTACTGTATCTTCCGAAAATGCTTTTAAAACAGTTACTCCTTAAATCAAACAAAAAGTTAGGTCTAAGCTACGAAAACTAAGAAGGACGTATTATATATCGAAAGACTTCGGTGCTCTGCACCAAATATGTTCTGTAGTTGAGGAGATGAAAAGTCGACATAAAAACCAAACTGGCAGAGGAACATACTGCGCTCGCTATCATATCTAAATCTCAGAACTTATGTTACATTCTTGAAAATTTCATAAGAAATAGTGTAGATCACAACACTCAGGTAAAACCACTAACCGAAGATTAACGCCTTGAGATCCTTAGCTTGTCTAGCTAAGCCTTCTTTTATACTTATCATTGAAACATGGTGCTATCCAGTAGTATCCGATTCCGAATTAAATATCCAAAACTATCGACTCTTTCGCTGTGACAGGGAAACTAAATGAGGAGTCGGTTGTCTTATATTTGCTAACAACTAACAAAGTTGAAGAAAGTGTCTTGAATAGTTTGCCAGAATTGTTCTGGATATCAATCAACACCTTGAATCATAGTCTACTCCTAGGATGTATATGCAGAGCTCCTAATAGTTCAGATAATTTGAATGATTTTATTATCAATGCTTTTATACATGCATCTTTTCTAAACTTCAGTGCTAAGATTATAACAGGTGATTTCAATTGTCCTGGGATTAACTGGAGTACTAGTAATTGTCAGTCAAGAAATGATGAATTTTCATCCATCCATGACTTGCACTGCTGGTCACACTGGGTTCGTACCCCGACTATGGATGATAATATACTTGATTTAATAAGTAGTGGAGATATCATCCCACTATCTGTACAAGTATACAACGAGTTTGAAAGCAGTGATCATAAGATAGTAGCTTGTACTCTCCCTATCTATCCTTCTTATAATCGACCAACTCAAAAAACCCGCAAATATGGAGACTATAAGCATGCAGGCTTGAACCTCTTGCGCTCACTGATCAAACTCTCAGACTGGGATGAATTCTTCTCATGTAATAGTCTCACAGATGCCATCAACATATTCTATTTGATTGTTAACTCTTGTCTAGATTCTTGTGCATCAACTAAAACGTACAGGATTAGTATACCTTGAGAATTCTATATACCAGGTAAATATCGCAATAAACTAAGACGCCTACAGAAACGTCATTTTAAATCAAACGACTTCACGGCAGTTGCACAAATAGTAACAATTTTTAACCAAATTAAAAAGAAACATAGGTTGAAAGCCATCAATGAAGAGCTATTAGCACTAAGTACTACTTCAAAAGTGATAAACCTAATACTCCTTTTCAATAAACGCGTTAATAAACTGAAAAGGTTGATATACCATGCATCGTGCATAATAATAACAGTTTTATATATGACACTATAACTATAGCGGACCTTTTCAGTGGTAATTTCTCAAATGGCAAAGAATCCATAAATGGCTCTGTTTCTAGAGTTATATGCATGACTGGTAACTCAATTAGATGTATCTCCTTCACATGCCTGAAAATTAGTAAGGCCTTACATAACCTCAAGGTTTCGAAAGGTCACAGAGCAGACGGGATTTCATCATTTCTCTACAAATATTGTGGTCCAGATATTCCACTTCTTCTCCTTAAGTTGTTTACTCTCTCTATGGAATCAGGCTCTTATCCTGACCGTTGGAAGACCGCGTACATCATTCCTTGTTATAAATCTGGAGGTAAGACTGACATGAACAACTATCGGCCGATAAATATTACTCCAATTATCTCTAGGATTATGGAAAAAATTATTAGTGACGAACTATCCAACTATTTATTGACTGAAAAAGTTATCAATGATGCGCAACATGGATTTCTTAAAAATCAATCCTGCATGACATGTCACGTTGACTTCTCTAATTTAGTCTCTTCTCTTCGTAGCCAAGGATATCTAGTATTAGTGCTATACCTGGACATTTCTAAGGCCTTCGATATGGTCAACCACCAACTTCTCATAGGTAAATTCGCATCTTATGGGGTCCAAAACCCGTTACTAGCCTGGTCTGATTCCTTCCTCAGCAATCGACATCAAATAGTTAAAATGAACTCTTCATTGTCGAATGCCGTCCCTGTTAGAAGTGGGGTAATTCAGGGTAGTGTCTTAGGTCCTTTGCTCTTTTTAGTTTTTATTAATGATATTAGTGAGTGTTTTAGTGTGGGTAAGTCCCTTTTGTTTGCAGACGATCTTAAGGTGGTGTACTCATTTTCTCCACATGAGCTGAGCAATATTCAAAATTGTATGAGAACGGAGCTTAACAAGGTAGCACAATGGTGTTTGAACTGGCAACTGGAGCTTAATACAGCTAAATGTGAATGGTTATGCTTCGGTGATACATCACTCAACCTCGATCTTACCATAAATGGTGAAATGTTATCTAGGTTACACACAGTAGTAGATCTAGGACTTAGGTACTCCGACGACTTGTCGTTTACTGAACAGATAATGAAACAAACGTCCAAGTCTCAACGTCTTATAGGTTACATAACTCGAAACCCTCATAACAGCGAATCTCGTATTCTAATGTACAAAGTCTGTGTTCGACCACTCCTCGAATACTGCGCGTTTCTTTTTAGTAGCGCGCGCATAAAGGATAAATTTAGCCTGGAATCAGTACAGAGACGATTTACAATTTGTATTCTCGGAACTGATTGTACCTTGACTTATAAATCTAGGTGTAATAAACTAGGGCTCGACAGTTTATGGAAGAGAAGACTCAAACCAAATCTTATCTTCTTCAAAATACTTAACAAACTCTCCTTCACATCCAGTCAGGCGATTCAATATGCAGAAGCTTCCCATTACGAAAATCGTTTGATTTATTATGGATCATCACATTATTTTGAGAGATTATTCGCTTAGTGACTTTACTAGCTATTAAGTCGATAACGGATTTTACTTTGATCCTGTCTCCAAGTTCTGCAGGAAATACATCCTTTTACAAGAGCAGTTTAAGGGGTGACAGTGTCTTTAGTTCTAGTTCAAGATCATCATGCTTTAGTAAAGAGCCCTCAAGTGACTCCACTTTAGAACGCATATCACTTAATTGCTTATAGAAAGCGGCTGATTCGCTCTTAATATGATGGATACCTTTAGTTCGTGGGTTAGAACTCATTATTAAGTTTGACATTGAGTCATCCAGCAACATGTGTGGAATAAGTCCACTCCCACTATTATCTGGTGCAACAGGAGTTGCAGAGCATGGGGTATAGGTTATGGCAGAATTGTTATTATCTAAAGAAATAGTGCCTTTCCGGGCTAGTTTTTTTGTCAGTCGACCCATTTTTCCTCAAGAGTGAATTTAAATGTTATTGTTGAATTATAAACTAGGGTTTAACGATATATAAACACTATGAAAAATAGCGTGAGATCGTAACGCAAAATTCAAACGTTATTGGTTGTTTATTCTCTGAAGAATTGGCTTACGTTGAGTCACGAATCGTCAGGAAATCTAACTTTTCTACTTATCAGAATATTAAAAAATATTTTGTTCATTTATAACAACATACCCAATGCTAGAGTGATTTCAAATTATCAAGTCAAACCTACGTATCGCGTAAATATATGCGCGTAAATGTATGCATGGAGGGATTTTCACACAAAAAACCTTCAAAATGGATCTCATACCATCTGATATTAACCTCAAATCAACTTTAGCAAAGCCTATGTAATCGAAGGTCATTGCTGTGAAAGTCAAGAAACTGGAAAAGCCAAATGTCACTTCAACAAAGAAGCCATTAAATAAGACCCTGAAGAAACAGACAGCCCATATTCGCCGTGGTAGCGTATATAATGATGAGAAATACGCCTTTGTGCGAGTTGTGAATAAGAATAAGGGTTATTCTGAGAGCTTAAAAAAAGCCGATACCAGTGTTGGACAGATAATTTGTAGTTGAAACCAGAATAAAATAGCAAATGTCTTTTTAGATAGTGGTTGTGAATAGCGTTTCAACCTTCTTGAAGCTGGTTATCGAGGTAGCGTATGGAGACGCATTATAGAGGCAATAAGAAGGATTCTACAATCACTTCTGTTTCAATAGGTATCGACGGACGAGTCTTTGGAGATGTGTTCAGTAGAGGTGAAAAGGGAAAATGACTAATTGACCACGCGTAAAATTAGTTAATGACTGTGATAATGTGGATATATCCTCATCAAATAAGTTATTGTTAGTTCCTAAAGGTGTTTCACTCACAGAAGCGCAGAAGAGCGAAACGTGCCTAAATAACAGGAAAAAAGAAACACAACAACTAACCGACCAAACTGATTTCAGAATATCAGGACATTACAATATGTGCTTAGCTGTCACCTCAGTGGGTCAGAACACATTTGTTTACACTTTCAATTCGGATCCGTCGCCACAATAGCCCTTGGTGAATATCGCCCACAAACTGAAGAAAGTTCAAAATTTTATTTAATATTCGATGAAGAGTTTGTTGAAGTAGTCTAACGGATATGATATTTCGTTTTCACTTATATGATAAATATATTGGAGAAGGTTTGTTAATCTTCTGATCTGTTTCTGTTTATCTTGAATTTCAGTTGTAGTGCGATGAACTTGTGGGGAGTAATGTAACGTGGTGTTCTGTGTTACACATACATAGCGAATTCTAGTTTCTGAGCAAGCCATTTCAACGACTCATCATTAGCCATGTTTTGTTCTTGTCAATTATTCATTTATTAACC
Organism: Schistosoma mansoni; assembly: GCF_000237925.1. Taxonomy (NCBI): domain Eukaryota; kingdom Metazoa; phylum Platyhelminthes; class Trematoda; order Strigeidida; family Schistosomatidae; genus Schistosoma; species Schistosoma mansoni. The sequence goes on from NC_031496.1 coordinate 31,882,245, forward strand.
CTCACTTTTTTAAATGAGAGTCTTTGTGTTTGTAGACTTCTCGTCCTATTTATCACATGTCTGTCGTTCATTTTTATCTGAATATAAATACTGAATAACGCTTGATTAAAGTGAGTTGACTCAACTGTCATTTCAAATGTGAGCTTTTTTTTGCTTGCTTGCTGACATTTGCTCATGTGCTTATAGATTTATGGCCTCCATCATTAGTTATTGACACTGTAGTTGCTGCGAGTTTCGACCTTTTGACTTAATGCACCTTTAAGATTTGTATTACAACGGTTATCGAGGTGAAAGATTAACGTAGCACGGCACTACAAACTATTAATTGTAATTATTTTGATGAGTGATTCTCAGTTATTACCGTTTACTATGTGTATTTTATGCAGTTTCCATTGATATGTGAACTCTCTCAATAGACAACGTAATATTTTTCTGGAGTGGATAGAATTTTAATAGCAGTGGAATCCAGAATACTCATAATATTCCTTTCTGGTACTCATTGGCTAGATTAACCTGCATCACAAATTAACTTTCTGATTACAGTTATTTAAAATGGAAACTGAAGAATCAACTTCATTCGGTAGATTGATTTGGTAACCAAATTGGTAACCAATATTATAGATTATAAAGATGAACTGAGAAACTAAAAAGTGTTAACTCGTTTGTTTGACAATTAACAAACTATTCAATTAAGAGAGTCTTCAGAAGTTCGCATCCATGATCCTGCTCGTACTGAGGAATTTCGGTCTCACAAGCGAACGCTTCACTTCCACACCGTTGAGTTGACATCCTATGGTGTTAATGTTTAACCACAACCAATTCAATTAGTCTGTCAGTTCAGTTCATGGTTTAAACAATAAGAAGTGATCGTACAACAACTCGATGACAAAGAAGATTATGTAGATGGTAATTTACTTTAATCGAACACAGCATCTTATGATTGATGAAAAGAGTTTTTTAATCGAATGACTTAATTTATAGTTTATCAAGCAACCTAAAAAAGATGAATAAATTATTCAAGAAATTGGGGAGAGAATGATTGAGAAAGACAAAAGGACTATATCTGAATAGGTAATTTAGTGCTTGTTTCTTGGTGAGTAATATTAAATTGTGAACAACTAGGCCATGTTGATTATATAAAAGCAATTGAACTAATCCCACGTTCCTATAATTTTAAAGAAATAACCATTTTTCTGTCCTTCTCGTTTATTTAGTCATCTCAACTAAGAATATGTGGACAAAAAATAGCTAAACAATGAAGCGTTTACAAAGATGTTTAGTCTTGAAGCAAAACTCCTCAAAACTGAGCCCCTTAAATCCCATAAGAAATCAAAACAATAGTGTTGGGGTTTTGTCACGGTGCTATCAACAGAAAAACAGTTGGGTTGAAACAATTTTGTTCATATTCTTAACTTCACTCTGTGATAGCTCTTTATCAAAATACACACTATTTTAACATACTTCAAATGACTGTGAAGACACCCGAATTGATGTGTTTTTTAACCTAATCATCATTCATATATCTTTTCTTGTTATCACTCAAAATTATTGATTAAATAACAGTTTGTGTGTGTTTTGTCCATTAAGTTAACCACGGTTATATAACACCATGTATCATAAGATTAACCACATCAAACAAAACACATACATGTGGACATTTTACACATTGGTTTAGTTTACTTTCTGTTCATCACAGTAAACTAAGTAAGTACTGAATTACCGAACACCGACATTATCACCATCATCATCACCGCTACTCCTCTCAACATACAAACTATTCAATTACTTTGTTAAATACAACAACCAATTAAATGTAAACAAGAATTCCAATCACTGCGGAACTGAAGATCATTTTTTACGTGTGTTCGTCGTGATGAACTTAAAGTCTCTAATTTATTGACAATTTCAAGTTCCATGAAAGCCAAATACCTAAGTCAATTCAATTAAATTCTTGACAATTACAAAATAAACATTCCATAAACAAATTTGCAACCATCCATTTGGGTGATACAATTTGCAAAACCAATCATCATGGCAAATTGGTCAGGCAGTAGTCATAGAAGACATATTTTTAAGGATAGCCTATAGTATTAAATAAGGTCGAATGTTAAGTGAAGAAACAAAACGAAGAATTAGATCTAGATAACAATCCGGTCCTCGCTTACCTTGCTAGCATATGTGTATTCACGTCAATTGAAGTCCATATTCGATGGTGTTTGATTTTTAACAAGTTGATTCCACTGAAGCATGAAAATGCTAATATAGCTTGCTAATGAACTATTATAGTTAATCATAAATATAGACAGCCAGTTATTGGTATTGATTGAGCTGGTAAGGTGTGAGTACTAATCACTGTCACCATACAATACACGTGAAAATCAATCAACAGACTGATAGAAAATGGTTCAACATAATTAGAAATGAATGGATAAAGTTAAAGTGGACATGAGAATTAATAAGAGGATACATTTATTAAGTCGGTCTCACCAATGTGGAATTATGGATTACTTCGGTATTAGTGCATTTATTCTCGATACTGTAATAATAGACATAATTCTAAGATTGTAGATTCGTAATAATATAAAAACGTATTCTGTTATATCTTACGTGGAGTTCACATCATTGCAGTAAGAATGAGCAATATAACGTCTAAAACTTCTGAAGAGCACATTTGGGCTAGGTAGACGGTAACATATTCAATACAAAATACAATGAATTACACTTAAAGTGACCACGTTTGCATAGCCGGGTCATGCCATTCTTAATTCATCGCTTCAGCGTACATCATTTTTGACACGGTCCCAGTGTTACATGGTGAATGTAAATCTTCACAGTTTGGCCTCAATAATCTTGTGTTTGGGAACCAGTACAATTACAAACCTAATTATTGACTCAATGAGACATCTACACAAATGTACTGCATTTCAGTTTCATTGAAGAATTTATTAATTTAACAACCGTGATTGAGAAGCATCTTATCTACAAACCAATGTTGTAACTTATTGAATCTGTCTGTACTTTCTCTATACAAAATATATTATTATTATAAGACAGTTGCCACACTTTTGAGTGACTCCATCACAGCGCTTGAGTTCATCGGTGTCTATTTGAATGTATGAGTCTGTGAAATCGGAGGACAACAAACTCTCCATTGTGTGAGATATATGTGTCCAATTGAAGGGACCAAATAGTTGAGTTGGGTAGCTTGGTTCGGATATTGTCTAGAATCATTAGAGTCAAAACACAAACTCAGTGCAATTCGAGAAAGAGAATAAATTATATCAGGATTACAAAATACCTTAAAGGGTACAGCCTGTGCCATACAGTCAAGAGTTTCTTTAACATAAGCTGACGTGCTAAACGACAAAGGGAACAATTAGTAAAAAAGTTCAATATCTGAGAATTAATAAACACATTTTCGAGGAGATGGGATCATATATCTGTTTATATGGATTGTAGCAAATTTTCCGGGCAAACAGTCAGAGGTTAACAGTCATACACCGTACCACGCCATGACTTTGAGTCTAGTCAAACAAGGTCTGATTGTTCATGGCCTGGCAACACACAACAGTAAAAGTAGGTAACAAAGGGTAGGTCTTTAACCAAAGCCATATAAGAAAGGCTTAGACGAGAAAAATTGAAGAAAAGAAAATTCCGTTAGGAAAGACCTGAGTAAGCGGTCAAATAAAAGACAAGGGTAAGGAACAAATAAATGACATTGCTGTCCAACAGAATGCTCGTAAGGGATTTCCAGTATGTTTTCTCCGCTACATGCTATACAGGGTATCTGATTGCGGATTTGTTGGGTGTTTAGAGTCAGCCACACATCCTAAAAATTGCTTAAAATGAATGACGCTTTTGGGTGGACTAGAAGAAACATGAAATGATGTAGATTAACGTAGCTGGTTTTGTTTGTATATATAATAATAATATATTTCTGCAATACCAGGTACACGCCATTTTTACAGGCATGATCTACAATTTACAACATATACTGGTTCACAGTATGCATCCCAAGCAAGGTTGTTTAGTAATTATAATCTATAAAAGTTGAAAGCAGTTCATTCGTTCAGATATAATATGTTTTCATAAGAATAGTTTCCAAAGGGGCATAGCGTCCACGTTATATACCAGATCCAATCTCCACAAAAAGTGTAATAGGGTTTCGGTCTTGCTAAGTATTTATGTAATGCAGCTTTTTAAGTTTATTGTTGTTATAAAGTAGGCTTGTGGAACGCCTGGTTCGAGCTATGACCTTGGAAAAGCGCGCTCGTTGAGCTTGTTCCAGATGCCAGAAGTTACATAGCTTCACCCTCAGAGCAAGATTCTGAAAAAAAGAGAAACCGAGGAGCAGCAAGGCATTTGGATATGAGCGATAACCAATGCTTGACATGTATTAGTGGATCAGATGGAGGTATGATAAATTATTAGATTAAATTGATACTAGCTCATGTTGCAAGAGTGAAGTGTGATTAGGGGCTCCAGAAGAGAGAAGGCAGTAATAAAGAACAATGAGTTGTGATATTTATCAAGGTGGAGTAGGTTCCAATGAAGGAGGGAGTCAAGGTTGGAATGAGGAAGAACAGATAGTGCATATAGAGAGTAGAGTGTTGAGTAAAATAGCAACCATATCCTTTACAGTCTGTTTTTTTTCATCATCCGATGCCTGACACACAGTTTTCATGTAAAAGTCCGAGTTAGCATGTTAAAGGTTGTCTTAGTAGAATAGTTAATCCAGCACAAAAATTGGAAACATGAGTCTGAATGGTGAGTGTAGGAGAACAATCTCAACATCACAGATCTATTGTCTTGTTCTCATCCATAAAGAGCCTGATACAAACAAAATGTTCTGCCCCACAAACACGGGTGGATTGAAATCATCGCCCTCACCATCAGTGCTTGCTGGTCATTAACTCCACCCTCCCTCCTTTTGTGATGTTAGGCTCATTTACGCTTATTTTGTGGATACATATCATACCCCACACAATGCTCTGTGTTTCACATCCTGTTGGAAAACACTATTTCTATAAGTACCATGTTACAAGCTTATCAGACAGTTACAAATTATGGACTGTGGGTAAGGCTTCGATGCAATGTTTTTATTGACTATATAGTAAAGTGTAGGTTACGAATCAGAGTCTTGTAAACGTATGTAATTTTTCTGCCATGCGTACTTCAGAAGGCAGACTGTTCCATATCAATGCGTACTTGATAAGGAAGAAGTTTTCACGTGTTTTTGATCTGTGTTTTTCATCAAGATGCAAGGTAGCGAGTAGTCATAACTAAGTGTACTTACTTACTTACTTTCGCCTGTTACTTCCAATGAAGCATAGGCCGCCGACCAGCATTCTCCAACCCACTCTGTCCTGGGCCTTACTTTCTAGCTCTATCCACCTTTGTTCATTCTTCTCATGTCTGTCTTCATTTCTCGGCGCAATGTGTTCTTTGTTCTTGCTCTTTTCCTTTGACATTGAGGATTCCATGTGACGGCTTGTCTTGTGACGCAGTTAGGCGATTTCCTCAGTGTATGTCCCATCCACTTCCAGCGCTTCTTCCTGATTTCTTCTTCTACTGGAATCTGGTTTGTTCTCTTCTACAGTAGGTTGTTACTGATAGTGTCTGGTCAACGCATCCGAAATATCTTGCGTAGACAACGTTTAATTAACACCTGCAACTTCTGGATGGTGACTTTCGTAGTTCTCCACGTCTCCGCCCCATACAGTAGACCTGTCTTGACATTTGTATTGAAAATTCTGATCTTGATGTTGATTGACAACTGTTTTGAGTTCCGGATGTTCTTCAGTTGTAAATATGCTGCTTCTGCTTTGCCGATCCGCGCCTTTGCATCTGCATCAAATTCACCATCTTCATCGATGATGCTGATCAGATATATAAAGGTTTGCACATCCTACAAAGCTTCCCACCAAGTGTAATTTGATTGGTGCATGCTGTATTGTATCGGAGAATCCTGCTTTTCACTCTGTTTATATTGAGATTCATTGCTACTGAGGCTGCTGCCACACTGATTGTTTTCTCCTGCATTTGTTGTTGCGTGTGTGACAGAAGAGCCAGATCATCTGCGAAGTCTAAATCGTCCAGCTGCATCCTAAATGTCCATTGTGTCCCATGCTTTCATACAGATTTTGACTTCTTCATGATGCAGTTGATCACCAGGAGAAAGAGAAACGGTGAGAATAAACAACCTTGCTTGACACCGGTCTTTACCTCAACTGACCTTTACGTGTCCTTTCTTTCCATTGGTTACTGTTCATAGTCATTTTAACTGTATAAATATTGCCTTGTCTGTAAATCATTTTTGATCTACTTCGCACCCAATAAACAATTCTCATTTAACCGCTGTGTTCTGATTTATTGGAGTTGGGGAAACAGTATTGTGGTCGTACTAGGATATCTGAATTTGGTCAATCGGTAGAAATTCGCTTAGTCCTATCGCAATACGCAATATTTCGCGGCGTTACATTTCCATCTCATGAGTGCATTTAATGCTTGTTTGGACAGCATCAGTGCAACTCCTTGTGTATGTGGAGCATTTTTTCTTCATGGCCGGAGTATGACAAAAATTCTCTTGAAGAAAGTCATTGTTGTCCAACCTGCGTCCGATGTGTTTCACTGATCCCAAACACCCTCAGGTTTTATTTCCTCATTTCTGCAGCAATTTGGAGGACTCTTCCGGTATCCCACATTGTCCGGACGTTCCATGTGCCTATGAAATTTGTTGCTCTGGTTGTAAGAAGTGGCATCGACCTCGTGACTTTTGAAGAATCCCGGCTTTCATCATGAGGCGTCTTAATTCTTCCTTCAACTCCCAGGGCAGTGTTTGAATGGTTTGAATAATTTTTTTGGTTAGCGTTCTGTATTCACAGAAGGCCTACTGCAAGAAGTTAACTTAGGATGAAATCCAACATTGGTTAATGGGTGCTATAATTACGTTGGAGAATGAAAATAAAACTACTGCTTGAAACTCAAGGGATTGAAAATATGAAATTGAATGAAAAGTTGAAGCATCAAATCAACGAAAATACTATCAGAAAATAGCACCTTCAGTTAATAAATACTGTTGACTTAGAACGAAAACCTGGAGGCAGATAAGTGTAAAAACCAATCTAAAAAATGATATAGTGAGCAACTCAAGTTGGCTGGAATCGCTATTGTGTAAATCTCGTGATTAGGTTCGTGTAAACACTCAGCTCAATTAGCATCCCACTGACTGTGACCGCCTTATTCAAGGCATTAATCATATCAGTCATCCAGTCAATAGTTTTAAAACAAAGTTCGTTCATATTTTACAGTGCTACCAATAATACAATTACAACCTTCTGTGCCGTACCTTATCAGAAGGTATTCTAATGGTGAATATAACTAAAAAGTATTTCGTCGAATTACATTTTACTGGTGTCAGCCCATCAATAAACTCATCGATGTGTAATTACCTATAATAAGTTGACAGCTGATTGGTTCAGTCTAGTAAAAGGTAGAAGAGCCACTTCCAAAGAGGTCTGACAGATAGAAAAATCGATCATGCGGATATTTAAGCACCTTTTTCCGTGCTGCATCATCCCAATATGAGTAACAAAAATATCTAGCGAACTCAACTACATAATATTTCAGAATCTCAAACTGTATAACTCCGTTGCTACCCAAACTCCACCGAGAACTGGCGACGGAATGCAAATCGAAAACGAAAGGAAAAGTAAGTGACATGACATCACGAATAACAAGTTTGAGGAACCGAAGTATGATTTTAGTGATAAGTCAGTTATTTTTCTTTATGTCAACAAAGGCAAAGCTCTGGGTTCATAATTCATTTTGAGCACAGCAATGGTGTGGAGCCAACGAACTCCAACAAATCATACTGTAGTCGGGTCACCTCCGTGTAATGAGACCGCAACCCGGGTCAGAAGTCTCCGTGATGATTTTCTTACCGAAGGTGGATAGTGTCTCCTATGAAATATCAATGTGCTTAACAATGATTTATGCAAACAAGGTCCGTTATCTACCTAAAAGATTGAAAAGCAAAGCAGGACTCTTGAAATTTTTCTTCCTTATCTTATTTTCTTTCTGTTCCTCTTATTATCTGAAGTTCGCTCACGTTCATATTTGTTAATGTTTTGATTATTCCTTCGACACATTAGACACTTTATTACTCCCCTCTTTACCTTTCAAACATACTATATCCCTAAACATCCAAAGTCTATAACTAAGAACAAATTATGTTGTGTTGCATTCAAATAAAATAATTTTTCGTACTCGTTTTCTCTTCACCGCACATAGAAATCGATATTTTATTATCCTTTGCAACTAATTATGACTTTCGTAGCATCATTCTAAATTATTACTGCCCGAAAGTTTATACTGATATCGAGCTTCACTCTGCATCCTATTACATAAGTTTGCTTGTATTTACCCGAGTGCACTGAAAATTTAAAAATAAATGGTTTACTTCAGAGGTCGATGTTCATTACATTCTTATTATCATGATCGAACCCATTCAATAAGTGCTCATTTCTTTTCCCTCTCTTTTTCTTCTAAATAAATATTATTACTAGGTAACTTAAGTTTGTAATTAGGACGATATCTTGTGCTACACTTAAACTAAATTCTCAGACTCGTTTTATATTCACTATGTATACATGATTCACATTTATTAATATTTGATTATCCTTTGCACATAATTGAAACCCTCATGTCATCACTCCAAACTATTGTCTCACAAACACTTATTCTGCCGTCTTATCTTATTACGATAATGTTATTTATTTGTTTTTAATCTCCTTTTCATTTTGCTATTTATTTGGCGATACATACATTATCGTTTATTCTTGTTCTGTGTTCACAAACATATTTAATAAACTGCTTAAGCATTTCGCACTTCCTTCATTTCTATTCCCTTACTTTTTCTTTTCATTCCTTAAGGTAAACTCAATATTCCTTTCAATCACACAAAACATGATCTTTTACTTTTTATCTATTTCATTTTTTAAAATATGGCAAATATTATGCTAACATTAATAAAACTTATGTAATATTGCATTTCTAAAGAAAGCTTAAATGATTTCGTCACAACACTTATTTTCCCAGAAGTTGGTTGTGATTGATAATAATGTAATTCTGGGATAGAATGGTTTGTTTTGTGTAGTCATAAAGTTGACCATGCTACATGGATACAACGAGACGTTAGCCGACGTTAGGTACTATCTGTAAGGTGACTTTGGCGAAAGCTGGTTGGTTACGCCACTCTCTTGTAAGCCCATAACCATCGACACTGGTCGTCTACATTGATATGACTTAAATTTTACCTGACCAGCAAATGCCACAGGATATCATTGGATCACCCTAGTGAAAATTTGCGAACCAGACACCAAGGTGGATATTTAAGCTAGACCGTTTGATATGGTATCTGAATATCTGGATGAAAAAACGTACTGCTTATATAATGAGATAGACGGATTTTTATCTGATAAAGAGTGTCCCCTCTAGCCGTATGAAGATGAAGAAGTTGAAAATCGTCTAAAATCAAGGTAACATTAACAAGACTTGGACCCGGAATCCCAAATTTTTACTGGAGAGGCCTCGAAAGACATTAGTGTTGAAGTCACTTTGAGTGCAACAAGTTGACTAAATGACCTTCAATTTTTGCAAAATCCTCAAATATATGCGACAAACAGTTGGAGCTAGGTTTGCAGATAACCTCTGCCAAGTGGAATATATTTGTTGCAACAGAGACGTTATAAGTTTCGACCATAAATGATAAAAATTCGGCTTCAAAGTCTTTAACTTAGTAAAAGTTGGTAGAACGCAGGAGTGTAGAAATAAGTGATCTTCACTATTCACTACAAGTAGTTTACCTCATGCAGTTACTGAAAACATATTCCTTGAAAGTAAAATACACAAATTAGTAAGTTGTCGATTAAAGTGCAAGAAGCAGAAGTGACTAATCGGATCTGTTTAACAAAGTATAAACTGTAAAGTGAATGATCTTAATAGATAAGCTTAACATGGAAAATTTTAGTGCTCGGTATTTGATCTTAGAGAAATTTAATGCATCTACAATACAGATTTACCAACTAAGTTGATAGAAGCAATTCATGAATAGCAAGTCCGGACAGAGAATCACATCTCAAGCATCTGGACATTGTTTTCGATCGACTCCAAAAGCATGGCATTACTGTCAACATTCAGAAATGCCAAATCGGAACTAACTGCTTAGACTTCTTAGGACACACTATTGATGCCCAAGGCATCCTGTGGTGTGGTCTACTTATATCCATATAAGTAGTATATGGGTGTGGGTCACACATAGAATGTATTTTGGCAGAAGATCGATGACGAAAGAACTGGAATGAAAGCGCATCGTCTGGAAAATGCATGAGCAATGGAATTAGAGAAGAAACAGTGAAGAATGAAACCATTGGGTTGTTAATTTGCAATTGACTGTTCATTGTTTGGTAATCAGGATTTATTGAGATAGTCTGTAATCTTTGCTTAAATTCATTCGATTGTCCCCAACTAGTGTTTTGCTCACTACAATCCGACCCCTTAGGAGCAAAGTGGCGGCCATTCTGGATTACCCAGAACCGACCACGATCAAGCAGTTACGAACTTTCAACGGACTCGTAAGTTTCTATAGACGGTTCATACCCAAATGCGCATCCCTTATGAAACCGTAAACCGATCAGCTCAGTAGAAATGCGAAATCAATTAGTTTAGACGACATAGCCTGTGAAACATTCTCCACAGTTAAGGAACTCATCGCTAAAGCAACCCTGCTTGCTCATCAGGACACTCAAGCGCCCATTAGTATCGCAGTAGACGCATCCGACTCAGTAATCGGAGCAGTCTTACAACAATGGGTTAACAACTCGTGGCAACCTTTAGGATTTTTCTCGAGACGGTTGTTAGACGCGGAATCTAGGTACAGCACGTTCGGTAGAGAACTCCTAGCTATGTATTGTGCCGTACGGCATTTCAAACATTCAATCGAATGAAGAGAATTCACGCTTTTTACCGATCACAAACCTCTTACCTTCTCTTTAAATTCATCTTCATACAAGTACTCAACGCGAGAGTCTTGACAACTCGACTACATTTCGCAGTTTACTTCAGACATACAACATATTTCTGGAGCAAACAATGTAGTCGTAGACGCCTTGTCTCGAATTAGCTCCTTGAACAGTTTCCAAGGAATCGACCTTCTTAAACTGGCTCAGCTTCAAAAAGAAGACATTGATCTTCAGAATGAGTTATCCTCGACAACTCTTAAACTAAGTATTAGGCAGATGGGAACAGGTAAGGAAACCTTATTATGTGACACATCTACAGGTAGGGATCGTCCAATTGTACCAAAACATTATCGCCGCAACGTCTTCAATACGTTGCACAATGTTTCTCATCCAGGTGCTCGTGCAACAATCGAACTTATAGCCGAACGCTTTTGTTGACCTGGCATGAATAAAGACGTGAGGGAGTGGGCACGCTCCTGTGTAAGCTGTCAGAAATCTGAGGTCATAAGACATAACAAGTGTCCCTTAGGCTCTTTCAAAATCCCTGACGCTCGTTTCGACCACGTCCATCTAGATTTGGTAGGACACTTACCCGACTCGAACGGATACTCATATCTCCTGACATGCGTAGACCGTTTCACTCGATGGCCAGAAGCAGTACCGATTAAGGACATTACTGCTGAAACCGTGGCCCGCGCTTTCGTCGAACGATGGGTAGCAAATTTCGGCTGCCCTTCCACAATCACTACAGACCGCGGACGCCAGTTCGAATCTGGACTTTTCCGTTGTCTAACCTCACTTTTAGGAATCACGCGCTTCCGAACGACCGCCTACAACCCACAAGCAAACGTGTTGGTAGAACGTTTTCATCGACAACTAAAAGCCTCATTATCAGCTTCAAACGTTTCACAGTGGACAGACGCTCTTCCACTCGTCTTGCTAGGTATCCGCAATGCAGTGAAAGCTGACATTGGATACACGGCATCTCAACTCGTTTACGGAACGACACTCCGACTCCCAGGAGAATTCGTGGATCCTTCAACTTCTTCATTGAACATGGATCTAAACTCTTACACGAGTAGGCTTACAAACGCTATGCGTTCAGTTAAACCTGCTCACACTCGACCTCAATCTACTGATGTTTTCGTTCAACCTGACTTACGACATAGTACACACGTCTTCGTTCGTCGAGACTCACATCGACGTCCCCTCGAATCAGCATACGAAGGATCCTTCAAAGTTCTTCAACGCGAACCAAAGTACTATGTAGTCGATAAGAACGGTACGAACGATAGCATCAGTATCGATCGACTCAAAGCTGCGTACCTAGAAGGAAACCCTAGCTACGCCGATTTTCCTTCGGTACAAACAAACGGCACAGCTACTACACTCGTAGTACCCTACACGACAACCGACACACAACTTGATACTTCGTCAACGTCGATAGAAAAACCTAAAACAACGCGTTCTGGAAGACGAGTAAGATTTCCAGAACATCTTAACGAATATTGCACGTAGGACACAGGTTTTATCTTGAATTACCCTTTCATTGTTTATTATAAAAACTTTTTTTAATATGCTCATTTTTTATTTATAAAAAAAACATTATTATTTTTTTGAGAGTATTTATATTTTTTTATATATAAAAAAAAAATCAAAAAAAACTTTTTTTCTCCGATCGCTTTTGCGCTGTTTGCAAGTGTATTAGTTTAATTTTTCCCGCTCACCTTGTGTCCTTACGCAAGTACGAGTGTATTTTCGACATACACTCACACGTTATTTTTTTCCCTTTTCCAGCACGACTGGAAAAGAACGACGAAGTTTCCCAAGGAACCGGAATTTTTCATTGTACTATATTTCTTTATTGCTATGTTGTACATTTTGGTCCCATAGTTTAAGGAAAGACGACCAGACGCTGCTAAACGAAGCAAGCTATCAGAAGAGTGTTTACCAACGACAAACTCGTTGGGTTTAAACTTCTGGCTGGTCACGTCTTAGGGGCATCACTACCTCACTAGGGGGGAGTGATCTGTAGCTGTAAATAATTCCCCAAAATCAATAGCTCATTAAATGTTCGACATTGGATGCTGACCACGTTGTTTAAGTGGACTTGTTTAGCTGATGGCTTTCGGTCATGCATCCGCACCAGATTACGTTTCAACACGGCGTGGGACACAGCTCCTACGTTTCCATAGTCAGCTTAGTGAGAACTCCTCTCGATATATTGGTAACGAATCAAATATATCTATCCTGCCTCATCTCGTCTGACTTCTGATTTATATCTGTCTGGGAACAAGCGAATATAGAAGGTGCTACTGGTATTCAGTTGTAAAACTAGAATATCCGTTGCATCCTTCAGGACTAACTGAGAAACCTTTATCTCCAGGACTAAGACGAAACATCCCATCTCCCTTTCCTGACGAACTGACATTAAAGATGAATGCAGATTCAATGAATAATGGTCAGACAAAGGGTACACTGTTTTGTTTCTGGAGAGTGCCATTGCAAAGCTTTTGTTTTTTTGGCTGGATTGTTATTTATCTTATGACCTTGAGACTTGTTTCGCGTCCAAAAGTACATGGGTTTTTTGAGAATTCGTCCGCCCAAGCGTTACTTGTCCCTTCGGGATAGTTCTGTAATGACAACCAATTAAAATATCATAAACGATTTATAGACCTATTATGGATTAAGCGATGTAAAGAGATTAGAGCAAAAATGGTTACCTGTTATACGGAAGATTGATTTAGAAAATTCAAGTGTAAGTTAACGTTTGTCACTACTTCTAGATTCAGAACAAAGCTGTGGGTAAACAAAAGTCCTTCGTGTTGTCCATGTTCCCTTATCCATCTGGGAGTTTGCACATGGGACACTTAAGAGTTTATACTGTTTCAGACGTTTTAGCTCGCTATAAAACAATGTCTGGTGAGTTGACGATTTGTCCAATGGGTTGGGATTCATTCGGTCTGCCTGCGGAAAATGCCGCTATTGATCGAAACGAAAACCCATTGAATTGGACTCGAAAGTAAGTCAACATATTCAGAAGTTCATCCATAAATTATGTCTATTTGTGTCTCTTAAAAGTTTTGTATACTCTGTCTACATACATTTAGTCTGTTGTGTCAGTCCAAAAATATGCAGTTTATGTTTTGGCATCAAAATTCCAGGCGTTCAAACCTGGTTATATGGACTTGGTCGGTCCAAATTGCTGTCGATAATATATTGCATAATTAGCTTCATTGTTGGAATTTTTTAGTGTTAATTTTGGTTAGTTAACATGATCAAACCTTTTTGTCCGATTGCTTTCTTGAATGTATTTTTTCAATAACGAGTTGAAGCGCCTCAAGTTCTGATTTAATGACAAGGTCACACTTATTATAGCTAGTTTGATCGTTTAATTAGAAATTGGTGACCAACCAGTATACTGTAAATGTTTCTTACATAGAGGATTTTCAATGTACTTTAGCTAATTTTCACAATCTCACACTAGTTTGTTACTTCTGACAACTCTAAACTTAATGTCAACATTTTTGACTCGATGGTCCGAGATGATTATTTGAAGGCCCTTATAGTCGATCAATCTTGACCTATGAAACGACGTAACATATGTTCGTAATCGATGATACTGGTGAATTTACTTAGTTTTTTTTGTTTTTGTTAGTTGGCATTTGAACTATATTTCTAGTATATGAATTTTAAAACATTTGAATTAACTAATTCACCCGGGACAGGTGTTAGCCTTGTTCTAAGTGTGATGGCTAATGGTACTACCCGGTTGCCTAAACCAAAGTAAGCGGACCAGAGTTCCAACATATTGCCTAGTGTCTGGGAGTCGGATGCCATTAGATCTGGAATCCTTATTGGTTTCATAAAGAAATGTGCCAAATTCGGTGTGCATGATGCTGTCACTGGATCTTTCGAAAACGAGAATGATCAAACACAGAGAGTCGTCTAACATTCTCAGCTCAGAGAGGCCAGGTTTCACAAGCACAGAGCAAAACTGCTCTCACTGACGCGCTGTAGATCCGACCTTTCACAGCCAAATTAACATCACGAAAGTGTCAAAGATGTCCCCGATCGGCATAAGCCGTTTTGGCTTTCACTATTCGTGCATCGACCTCATCACTCACTCCACCAACGGCACTTATGCAGTTACCCAGATACACGAACTTCTCAACTACTTCAATCTGCTCACCATCCAGGATGAGTACAGGATTAAAATCCTTCCAGTCTTGTAGGAGTACTATGCATTTCGAAGGTGCAGAGCACATACCATACCTGCGGACACTAATCGCCAACTGATTAAGTGCGAATTGCATGGCTTGGATATCATCGTACAGTAAGAAAATATCATCCGCATACTGAAAGTCGAAAGGTCTTTCATGAGGCTACAGGTCCACACCACCATTACCCATAACCATCAGGGCTGTTTTCCAGAACGCCGTCGATAGCAAAGTTGAAGAGGAATGATGAGATTGGGCAACACTGTCTAACCCCACTGCTTGAATTGAACAATGGACAGAGGTGGTTGTGTGCTTTTACTCTGTCTGACGTGTTTGTATATAGGGCTGTTAAGATGTTAATGAACTTCTCAGGCACACCCTTCTCCAATAGACAATCCCAGGGAACAGTCCTGTGTAACGAATCGTAGGCGGCCTTGATGTCAAGAAACACTACGAATGTTGGCTTGTGATAAGTATGACCGTGTTTTGACATTTGGCGGGGGTTGAAGATATGATCAGCACATCCTCGACCAGGACGGAAACCAGCCTGGTCCTCTCGTGTCAATCTTTCTTAGGTTTCGAACAATCTGTGAAGTATTACGGGAGCCATTCGTTTGGACGCCATTGAAAGTAGACTCATCTCCCAATAGTTGTTACAGAAACGACTTGAACCCTTTTTAAAGATAGGGACAACTATCGACTGATTCCATGATGTTGAAACGCTCTGTAGTTGCAAGATATTTGTGAAAAACTGTCTGTTCCCTAACCAGAAAGTCATCACTATCTATAAGAAAGGTCGGATGTAAGTATATGGGCCTGGTGATTTGTAGAGCTTCAAGAGCTAGAGTTCCTTTCAGGCTTATGCCTCGTTAGGTGGATCAGTCGTCACAGGCCATGGAGGGCAGGACAGTCTGATCGATGTTGTTGGGACAACAGATCAGTTGAACTGTTCCTCGAAAAACCCTCCCATCGTCTAAGTCGTCGATAGATGTTAGTGATTGGCATTCCGTCACCACAGATTGCTTCGCTCACACCAGACGTCTTACTATCAGTGACCTGGATGAGTTGGAAGAGCTTCTGGCATTTACCAGATGCAGCTGTTGCTTCCAACTCGTTGGAACGCTCCGACCACCAGGCTTCCCGATCCTTAAGCAAGCTTTGCACAATTTCATGACGTAAAAGTCGTCGTTTGTGGTCAAGCTCACGGTCGCTCGGAGTAGATTGATGGGTTTAAGTGAGTTGTGAGAAGCCAGAAGAAACCTAGTGCTTCTAAGTGAGACGTTTTGCGAAGCCGCAAGCGACTTTGCTCATCATTTTCATGGCGTCATGCGCTTGCAACCAATGCTCAATTACACTTTTCTATGGGATGGTAGCTAGCTTTGAACCTAACTAGGTTTGACATTTAGTTGCAACAGAAACTGCAACCAATTTACTGACATCCATCCGTTTAGGATGATAAAATTGTTGGCCACTGAAAAGCAAGTTAAGGTTAGCGCAAACAAGGGCATGATCAGAATCCAGATAGGCACTCAAAAAGGAGCTGCAGTCTTGTTCACAACCACACCTGCGATAGCTGATTGCTATGTGATCAGTCTGAGTCCAGGCTTGAGATGCGGAGGGAGGACACCAGGTTCATAGAAGGAAAGGTATAAGGTTATTTTAATCTCACGGTTTAAGGAAAGACGAATATATGGTTAAAATTATGTTACGCAGTCAATTAGTCATTCAGTCATAACCAACACATAATCTGGCATACATTTTCATCAATTTAAGTCACCATTTCATATCACAACAGCGAGAAAGTCAACATGATATTCCGAAACGGTTAGAATAACAGTATCAGCAGTAATGAAAAAGTTCAAGCATAGATAAAATGGTTCGAGAAAAAAGATTGAATCCATGGAATAAAAATGTACAAGATAATTTAAAAGACCCGAGATCTAGGGAAAGACAAGATGTGAATTTATCTGTGACATTGCAACCGGTTCCTAGTCATGCTACCTAACGTATCCAACCACTGGTCACGTTAATCACGCGAACCCTAATAATGTAGTTTGTACTCATCAACATGGCTCAGCTCACCAATTAGTTGGTCTATGAATCGACCCCAAATCTTGGTTTGCCCACCTACAACTTCTAACCTGCTCGTTCCCATAGTTCTTATAGTTGTATTATTTTATATTATTTCAGAAATATACTTACAATGAAAAAACAAATGAATGAAACTATGTCTTTGGCTGTTGATTGGTCAAGAGAACTAAGCACTTGTGATCCTAATTATTATAAATGGACACAATGGCTTTTTCTCAAATTATATCAATCAGGTATGGCTTATCATCGTCCAGCCTATGTTAATTGGGATCCTATTGATCAGACTGTCTTGGCAGATGAACTTATTGACAGTCAAGGATGTTCGTGGCGTTCTGGTGCTAAAGTGGAACGACGTCCTTTACGTCAATGGTTCTTTCGAACAACTGCTTATTCTGAGGTACGTTAACATGTATCGAATAGTTTTCATGTGCTTTTTTGTATCACGTACTAAAAAATCACAAATCTATGCAGTTACTGACAAGTGAACTGACCCATGTTGGTAGGTGTAAACTACCTGGTTGGGATCCGCGAGATGATAGCAATCGATGGTTAGTGACCTTGAATGACATGGCTCGAAATAGTTTGTAATGGCACAGGTTCATCCACTCTTTGTGTTCTACCAAATTCTAATCTTCTGAATTCTTCATGTCTCTATCTTTTTTCTCTTTCCAAATTTGTTTCAGTGGATTATACTCGTTGAATAACGTTTTCAAACCCTAATCTTTCGGATTACTGCTTATACTCTTACTACTACAATTATGGGATTTGAATCGACAACTGCATCACTGTGCTAATGTGGTATGGCAACTTGAACTGATGTACATACATACGGAGTTCTACGTCGTTACTGTCTGTCTGTCTGTAATAAAGTGGTTATTTAAGTATCAGTAATTGCGCACATTCGATTTACATTAGACTATAGACTACCAATAATTTTTATTTAAACTCTCTAATTTGCAGATTACTTAACTTTGATTTAGTTTAAAATGTGACGTATCTTTTGAATTGTACGCTTTTTGTCTATGGCATTTTGTTTTATTCATCTGGGGTGGAACTAAACTTTAGTCCTTCAAAGGTGCACAGCTCTTAGGCAATAAGTTATGGGTTTGAACCTTAATCCTCTTATTTTGGTTTTGTCAGCTGTCGCCTGCAATGTGACTAACAACTGAGTGCATTGCTTTCATTGGCATATAAGTCATATTATTCATATTATTATTACTTCATCTGCAGTGAATAATGTACTATCATGACAGACAGGATAAATACAGCTCTGTTATGTGCTTGTGCTCTTATCACCTCAAGATCAGATGACAGGTGAAAAATCATGGAAAAGACACGCTGTTAAAGGAAGTCACTTATACCGCACCCTGGGTTTCAGCTTACATGTCTCTGTCTAGGTCAGAAGGCAAATCGTGTATATACCTAATGTTTGTGTAGATTATAATTCGGTTTGGTAATTAAGCTATCCTACTGATTTCAGTTTTCTCATTTGTACAATTAGTTATATCATGAAAAGTGTATTTTGTAACTGAACTAGACTGCAAAATATTTTTTAATCCTCTATTATCTATTGTCTAGTCTCTTTTAGATGGTTTAAAAGATATTGAGAATAATCAGTGGCGTGACGTCATCCAGTTACAACGTGGTTGGCTTGGTCATTTGAATGGTACTCAAATGGAGTTCAATATTTACTCATCTACTGAACATTCTGAAATTAATCCTCAGCAATCATTTTCGGAATGTGGACATTTAAAGAATATCATACCTCAAAATGAACGACTAGTTATATTTACAAAATATCCTAGTCTAGCAGTCGCTGATTTAATCAGTCATGTAAAAGTTGGACCAGATAGTGTTTATTTTGCAGATATCTATCGAAAGGTATGTCACTCTTTTTAGTTGTGCAATCGTACCAATTTGTTGATAATAACAGATAATTTTCTGTTTGTGTACAGAAACACTGTAAGCGGAAGAAATTATTCTTCCACGTTTAAGAATTGATTAGCAAGTGTACATTGTTTACCATACCATCGTTAACATTAAAACCAAGGCATTAAGGTAAAATGCCAACATCTCTTTCATTTCAACCTATGATATAATATGTGATTCCACTTAATGTAGTTGGTTAGTAGTTTCCGTCACTTTCGACCTGGATCGCTTCAACAGTGTAACACTATCCTAATGAATAATGTTGGATAAACTGTTGATTTGACTGATTGTTTTCTAACCTGGAGACCGGCATTATGAAACTATTAGACGGTTGTGTGATGTATGTATGCTAACCAGTCTTCCATTAGCTAGTAATGTTGTTATCAGATACAGTTAATCACTCATTTATTTAGTCTTACAGAAGGCTAGTGGCAATGAATCAAATGTAGACTTAGATTTAAATTCCTGTACATCAGTTTTCACAGCCATATCCTTATTGCTATTAACCATCCATGGTTATGAGAATTTTATGCGCTAAACCCTATGGATACCCGGATTTTTCTATTCAAATAACCTATAATTTAATTCCTACGGACATAAAACTTCCAGTGCTAACAACTACTCATTAATAATCAAATATGTCTGGATTTTTAGTTATCTCATAAGCTACTGAATGTTACAACAAAGATCAGAAGTGTTTTTGTCGTGTGGAGACTTGGCATCAATTACTCTGCATAGAACTATCTTGATTTTTATGAAAAGAGACAAATCCTTATTGACTATTGTTGCGATCATGCATAGATATCAACAGATTAACTGTTAAAAAATCAGAAAGGATTGCAAGGCTATTTCGTTCTACTTAGTGAATCTTCAACAAAAAGCACTCATAAACACAGGAAACTAGGTCTGGTAACTAAGTTAAAAACTTATAGTTAGATCTCACATTAGGTCATTAGTGCATAGGACTAATAAGATTACCAGTCAAGATGAAACAATCATCAATTATCCTCTATTTTTCAATGTTTCTGTAGTGCTGTTACCTAGTGCATAATAACACCCCGAGACTTTGACCTAAAGGTCTTATCCATAAGGCAGTGGAACAATGTCAGGAGATGTAGTCTCATGGTAACCGATAACCAACAATTGGTTCATACGCCATTTGTTCCATCAGGATACTGGAGCCAGCCCATGTGCACCATTGGTTTGGAATGAGGATTTTCCAACTCTCCGTGTCCACCAACCTGGTTAAATCACCGGATATTCGCTTTTTGTCCTCTCAGTTGAATAATTAATTTTTATATAGTTGTTTGTATATCTCTCTATTTATTTATTCGTTTATTTATTTATTTATTTATTTATTTATTATTATGATGATCCCTAGCCTGAGCATAAACGTGATCTGAACTTTAGTCGAAAGCTAATCTTACATTCAAACTGGGATAATTCATATAATATTGGTAGTAATAATAATCATAATAACAAATTATCGATTACATCCTGTACATCTATATCACCATGGCCAGAAATTTTAAACATATTTATTCGTCATCCATTCACAGGACGTTCTATTCCAATCATTCGTGAAAATATTCCATTACCTAAACTTCCTAGAGCTTATCCAAATGAATTAGGTATGATTATTATTATTTTCTCTTTTTAAATAGAATAATAATTTCATTTTGAAGTAAAAAAACAACAAGTAAATTAAGATGGATAGGCTCTAGGAGGGTTATCCAGGAGGCTCATTTCTGTGTTAGGGGCGAGTAGATGGTCAGATGTTAGGTCGCGTCGATCTGGCTCGAGTGAAGGTTCATGGCGCATGGATATCCTCGGTGAAA
>NC_031496.1:31903543-31967896 GCF_000237925.1 Schistosoma mansoni
TCGTCAGCTGGATGTACCTGACGAGTCGCAAATAGGACGAAACGCGCGTCCTGGATTCCACTGCTAGCCACTATCCATCTTTGCTTACCATGCTTGTGAATTAAGGCTATATCGAGGCAATACGCACAGTATGCACATATGCCAATTAGAGACTGACCAGTTGCAGTCCTAACACATCGATGGGAAGATTCAAACAAACAATACTAAACAAGTAAATTTGTGAAATAGATCAAGTCAGATAATGATCTTTCTTTCCTTAAGTTGTTTTATTTATTAAACATTATTAATACAAGGAGTCACCAAATACATATGCACAACACCTCTTCATTCGATTTGTATGAGAGCTGGGATGTTGCCTGGGTGTTCAAACCGAAACAGGTGGTTTCCTTAGAGAGCCACATCCCGAGCATTTGACTTAAAGGTCTAATCCGTAAGATAGTGGAACAACGTAAGGAGATGCAGTCCTATGGTAGCCGGTGACGAACAGTTGGTTCAGATGTCTTCCTATCCCTCAGGATCCTATAGCCCATGTACACAATATTGGTTTGGAATCAGGGTTTTCCAACTCCACTAGATGGATCCTCCGTACCGTTTATTTTACCTTAAAAAAGTCATTTGTGGGTGCCCCCGAATGCCCTGGTACGGTCGAGTGGGGGGATTCAGCTCTCTCTCTTGAAATGTTCTCACACGGCCACGCGTGTACAGCCTCTTTCAGGGAAGTCCTACTCAATGTCTTCTCGTGGCGGGGTTGTTGTTTACAAAATTGAGAGGACGAAAAGCGAATGTCCGGCACTTTAACTGGGTTGGTGGACACGGAATGTCCACCTAGGGGATCCGTCGTACACAGGCCGAATTGCGACACTACGGATAATCGTCGAACAATTTGTTGAGCGGAATTCGTCACTATACACCAACTTCATTGACTATGAGAAGGAGTTTAACAGTGTGGACAGGAGAACATTATGGAAACTTCTTCGAGTTCCTGAGAAGATTGTTAACATTATCCAGAACTTATACGACGGACTACTGTTCAAAGTCGTACATGCAGGACAGCTGACAGGTGCATTTCCAGTAATTACTGGAGTCAGACAAAGCTGTCTACCCTCCGAGTTTCTCTTTCTTATGGTGATTGACTGGATTCTGATGACCTCGACATCTGAGAGGAAGTACGGAATACAATAGACAGCTCAGAACCAATTATACGATTTGGAATTCGCAGATGATCTAGCCCTCCTATCTCATACACACGTACAAATACAGACGAAGACAGCAAATGTAGCAGCAGCCTCTGCATTAATAGGTCTCAACATACACAAAGGATAAAGTAAGGTTCTCAAATGCAACACGGAGAACACCAACCCAATCACACTTGATGCCGAAACTCTGTAAGAGTTGGAAACATTCACGTACCTGGGGAGCATCGTTGATAAACAAGGAGGATTGGATGCAGATGTAAAGGCGAGGATTGGCAAAGCAAGGGCAGCATTCTTACAATTGAAGAACATATGGAACTTAAAACAACTATCAATCAATATTGAAGCGAGAATCCTCAATACTCATGTTACTCAACATTCACTGGCTGGATACCATCAGCAACAGCCTTCTGTGAGAGGGGACAAACCAGCTTTCAGCTGAAGAGAAAATTATCAAGCGACGTTGGAAGTGGATAGAACTTTCATTACAGAAATCATTAAACTGCATCACGAGGCAATCTCTGACTTGGAATCGTGAAGGGAAGCGGAAAAGAGGAAGGCCAAAAAACACATGACGATGGGAAATAGAAGCAGATATAAAAGGAATGAATAAAAAGTGGAGAGGATTGTCTAGAATAGGGTTGTATGGAGAGTGCTGGTGAGTGGCTTATGTTCCTCTATAAGGGGTAACAAACGTAAGTAAGTAAGGTGCATTATTTAGACTAGAAATGAACGTGATACAACAGCAACGTTGAGAGACAGACAAGAAGAGGATCAAGAATTGCGAAACCTACCTACAACAAACAACTCTAGTCTCAAATTAAAAGTTATCATCGCCTATTGACGGTATTCTTATTTACTGTGACACGACCATGGTCATGCCGCGACATTTCGTCTCCAAAAGTATGCGAAGATTAATATTTAGTAACTTTCATTCTTTGTCTTATCCTGGCGCAAAAGTTTCGACTATACTAATCAATGCCAGATATATATGGCATGTCTTACTGAAGGATGTACACAAAACGGTTAGATAGTATTCGGCCTGTAAGCATTCAAAAGTTAGTCGTCACACAAATTCACCCATCGGTGTTTTCTTACAACCAGATTTATAAAGGACAGTGGTATTTTTCCTCTGAGTATATTTTATAGTGTTGATCGTTAAATTACACATCAAGACTACTGTTATTACTGTGATTGAATTTATTTCAGTTAAGGTGATCCCAAGTGTACCTCTTTTTTCAAGAGAGGTTTATCATCTGTACTTTACGAGTACAAATACAAAAAAGACTAAGAGCCTTCGACCTAAAGGTCTAATCCATAAGACAGTGAAACAACGTCAGAAGATGCCGTCTCATGGTATCCGGTGACCAACAATTGGTTCATACGCCATTTGTTCCATCAGGATACTGGAGCCAGCCCATGTGCACCATTGGTTTGTAATCATGGTTTTCCAACTTCCCTAGGTGGACTCTCTGTGTCCACCAACCGGGACATTCGCTTTTCATCCTTTCAGTTTCGTAAACAATAGTAATACCGTAAGATGGCATTGAATAGGACTTTCCTGGTAGTGGTTGTATGCATGTGGCCGTGTGAGAGCATTTCAAGAGGGAGAGCGGACTCTCCTCACTCTCGACCATACCAGAGCATTTGGATACAATTTGTTTAATTAATATACATTATTTTTATTATTATTATTATTTAAACACATATATATTGGTACAAAAGGGCACCAGGTACATATGCGCCACACTATTGTGTGTGTGGGCTGTGATACTGCCCGGGTGCCCAAACCGAAGCAGGTGGTTTTCTTAGGGGGCCACACCCCGAGCCTTTGACCAAAAGATCTGATCCACAAGGCAGTGGAGCATCGTGAGGAGATGCAGTCCCATGGTAGCCGTTGACCAATGACAGGTTCTGTTATATCCCCCGGTGAATTACGAATGTTAACTTTTAGGTCTATTTATCGACCAATGTATTATGCCTATTTCCTACTGTACAATTGTTACGTAACTAAACTATTCATATTCGTTTCTCTTATCATGAGCTTTATTTTGATCTTTGATTTATTATCATACGATTCTTGAGTTATACTCAGTTATTGATTACTTTGGTTTGTATAAAAACCCAGTATGTTTGTAAATAATGATTCATACCACTGAGGCTGTTATTGGTGTTTTGGACATAACTGGCTGGGCTAGGCAGATCGCAGGACCGGTTAGCACTCTAGACTGCTCGTACAAGTTTCGTGTCACTGTTCCAATCGACAATTCGCTGCTCCCTGTTTGGCGGTCTTATCGCGTCACACATTAGCAAATCATCCACTCGGCCACAGATATAACAGGTTCGTCCGCCCTTCGTTCCATCAGGATACTGGAGCCCATGTGCACGATTGGTTTGGAATCAGGGTTTTCCAACTCCCCTTGGTGGACCCTCCGTGTCCACCAACCCGGTTAAAGCGCCGGACATTCACTTTTCGTCCTCTCACTTTCGTAAACAACAGTTATGCCACGAGAAGGCAGTGAGTAGGACTTCCCTGACAGAGGCTATATATTCGCTGGCCATGTGAGAGCATTTCGAGAGGGAGAGTAGACTCTCCCCACTCTCGACCGTACCAGGGCATTTGGGGGCAATTAATATACATACTTTTCCTAATCTATTTCTTTTTTTTCCCACTCTTTTTGTTATTAGTCTTTTCTATAAATGGTCAAACATCTGACGGCTCCTTATCAGAATTATTAGATATACCTTTACCACCTGGAAAATTAATTTCTTCAGAAAAAGATTCACTAAATTTAGATCAATCTAATATTGTTCTCAATGAAGAAGATTTAAAACGTTGTATATTATCTACTCCTATCTTTGAGGTATGTAAAAATTCAATTATTTGTTTACATATACATCAATTTATGTATATCAATATCGTTTATTATATTCTCGACAATAATATTGTGGTGTGGTCTACTTATATCCATATAAGTAGTATTTGATAATGGTTAGACATAGAATGTATTTTGGCAGATAACCGATAAGGAAAGAATCGAAATGAAGCGCAATTGGTAGGAAAATGCATGAACAATGAAATTAGAGAAGATGGATTGATATTTACAGAAGGAACAGTGAAGATTGATACAATTGATTGTTATTTTGTAAATTAACTGTTTGTTGTATGGTTAACAGAATTTAGTGAGATAGTCTGTAATTTTTGTCTAAATACATTCAATTATCACCAGTCATGTTTTGTTCATTACAATACTAGATTAATTATTTCAAACTTTCTTCTAATGTACAGACAGATATCACCCAAATAGATGGTTGGCACAAGGTGTAGATCCATGTACTTAGCTCCGAACAACACTCTATGTATGAAGACTAGTGTTACTACTCGGTTGCCCCTACTTGAAGTAGGTTGGATGGGATTTTAGCCCTGGACCTAGTGGCTAAAATTCGAATGCCCTGATTAATAAGCTACCACTCCATCAGAGTATGTGATCCTATACTTGGTTATACTTTTTCTGAGGTCATCTGCTGATGCACTGAAGTCACAGTTTGCATGTGAATTTGCGTTAGGTGTTTTAGATCTGACCTCAATTTACAATTTTATTAATCAAAATCTCGAGGATATAATGTCATTTATTTAGCCGTTTCAAAATGACCCGATTATTTATATTCATCTATTATTAATTATTTATCGAATGTGAGAAACATATACAAATTTCTTTGACTACTTTTAAGTAAAAGGGTTTTTATCATATGTTGGCCCCACCTTGTGAATAAGTAAAAATTAGAAAGCATTGGACAATTATTTTAATCTTGGGTAAACTCTTCAGCTGTAGAGACTCGCCACCTGCCCCCCTTAATGCTCTGGTACGGTCAAGGGTGGATAGCGTCCGCTATTCCTGTTGAAACGCTCTCATATGGTCACGCGTATACAGTCACTACTATGGGAGTCTTGTTCTCCGCTTTGTGGTTTGTCTGTTATTTACGAAATTGTGAGGACAAAAAGTGAATGCCCGGCGCTTTAACCAGGTTTGTGGGTACGGAAGATTCACCTAGGGAAGTCGGGTTCGAGGATCCTAAGAGAACAGTTGGTGTGTGAACCTATTGTTATTTACCGGCTATCATGGGACTGCAGTTCTTAGCATTGTTCTAATGTCTTATGGATTAGGTCTTTAGATCTAAGGCTTGAAGAGTAGACTCCAAAGAAAACCAACTACTTCGGTTTGAGCGCATATATATTTAGTGCCTCCTCATTAATTCAAGATTGAATGTTTCAACAAACTAATAGATCATTCAGTGGTTATCCCTAATTCTAATCATTTCAGGCTATAAAAAACTAATTTCTCATGTGAGAGAAAATATCAATGACCTTTTTCTTTGTTAACGCTTCATTTTTCTAAAAAGCTTCATGGGAAAACAGTTGGTGAATCTATGGATAAAGCTATGCAAATCTTAAAGGTATGTTAAACTAAACCTATTTTATTGCTACTTTACATTTTTCGTTTATTGTTTAATATTAACCTAACAGTATGAATATAACGGAGTCGATTCAGGTTATCCCGTTATATCCCGTTGAGATTAATGAATGGTAAATGTTGAGAACTATTTATGGATCAATATGATACGCGTATTTCCTATTGTATAATTGTTAAGTAACTAAACTATTCATATTCATGATCCTCATATTCTAAGCTTTATTTTGACCCATAGACTATTACTGTACGATTTACCATTCTTGAGTTATGTTCAGTCAATCGAATACTGTCTCCTACATTCATAGTCACATTTGACTAAATCTTGTACAAATATTATTTTCCATTTTATTGGTACGATGTAGTCAGTCTGTTTGGTATATAAACTCAGTATGTTTGAAATACATGATTCATATAGCAGAGGCTGAGATCGGTGTCCGGGAGTTAACGCTCCGGGCTAGGTGGGAAGCAAGGACCGATAACGGCTCTAGACCGCTTGTACGAATTTTATGTGTCGTTGGTCCGACTGATAATTTACTGTACTCTAATTGGCAGCATCTTCTCGTCATATATTGATAGGGGCAAAAACACACATGTTATAACAATATTCAACATATCAAAGGTACATAGTTCTATTTATTCATCTAAGTTGTTTAGTTCAAAAAAATATCTGTTATAATCATAAGTTTCTGAATAAATATAGTATACTTATCATTCAGTCAGTCAGCTTCAACTTAGGACTAGGAACATATATGCATCGGTCCAAGTTGCCATACCTCATTAGCACAACAAGATGAACACTGAATTCATAGAAGTAGTTAATTTAATGGTGGTAATATACAAAAGAAGTTAGGGACTTCAAGCACTGATGTCACGTTTTGGTTTGGCCTCCCTTAACTCTCTTCCAAGCATCCCCAATACTAGTCATCATTGCATGTCATAGTATACTTATGCACCATTATGTTTTGTAAACAATAGTATAATAAGATCTCGGGATCTATCTAGGCAAATATCAATTTTTTTACACCAAAGTATTAGTTATATTATTGTCACATTTTGTGATTAACTGTTCACTATCCAATGACCAATATCGTATTTGCCTAGTTCTTTGAAAGCTTATTACACTACGGTAGAAAGGATATCATTCTTCTCATGATTGCCATTACACATTGCTGACGAGTAGCAACTACCGTGAATCCTAGGTTCAAGATTCAGTGTTTAGTACCTATAAAACACTTGACTTCCAACTAAAATTTCATAGATTCAAACTCCTCTTCAATCACTTCGGTTTGTGCTGCATTTACACAGATAATATGCTTCAAAGTCAATTACATAACAGAATAATTTATTGCTTTAAAGATCCCAATTGAATAGTATTTTCAAAACTGTTTCTGGTTTATAAGCTTTTCTCACTTATATTTACGTATTCACTACAAGCCTATTTCTTTATATTAAGTTCTGCTATGTTGTCCTTCCTGTCTTTTTTTCCTCTCTGTCTTCTATCCTTTTTCTATTCCTATATTATATCATTCTCTTCGCTTCGCTCCCCCTATTCAGGATTTCTTACTTATTTCTTGTATGATGATCGTTGTTGTGTTGTGATGTGACTTGTTTGTATTGATTCTAATTGATTAGTATCGATCAATTAATTCCCCTTTATTGTTTTGGTGATAATGGTAGTTGCTTGAATTGATTGGTACAATGAATTGAATTATTATTTGGTTAGAGTGAGTTTTTATGGTACAATAGTGATGATTAGACTGTAATAATAGGACGAAACGGACATCCAGTGCTTCCAGGTTTTCCATGGTGGTCTAGCTTCAATTGAATCATGATTTCAACTATGAAAATACTGAAATCTCCACAAAACCCCTCCTGATTAGACTGCAAGTCATTTGATTAAGTTCAGTTATGGTTTCGAACCAATTAGGATTGAGACTATTGACCTCAAAGCCACTATGATCACACTATGATCAATCAAATGTTATCTTTTCATTTCAGTCTTCTCATTCGAATAATGGGTTTTGATATACTGTAAGAAGTGCATATTGTAACGAGATCAAATCGTAGAATATAACATGTTTTTCATCTTAACCAACGGATTAAATATTCCATTGGAGATGTTAATCACTAAGATATGATGATTTATGATAATATAGAAATTACTACATTTTGGTATTGGTTGTTTTATGGCACTCGAAGCCAACGGTACTGGGTTCGAGTCCCGGATTCTTAATTGATTCTTGATCTTGGAAGAAGGGTATCTAGTATAGATATTCATTTAAGATAATTTAACATCCCATTGGTGTAGACATGGAAATTTAAATATTTCAATATATTTTATTATCTAAATTCATATTTGAATCTTCTTTTTATATTTTTAATTTATAAAAATTCTCATTAATAAATTTTATGTTAGGTTAGTGGACGTGGTGGTTATCGTTGTGATAATATGCGTACTGATTGGTTAATCTCTAGACAACGTTATTGGGGTACTCCTATACCAATTATACATTGTGATTCATGTGGGGTAAGGGATATATATATATGTATATTAATCAGGTTGAATTCTATTTATAAGATAATTATCTTTCATTTATTTCAAGTGGTGCTTTCTCATTATAGTGATATTACCCTGAAAGGTTTATATTTGGATAGATGTTTACATAGATGAAGTCGTTTGTTAATAATGAGTTCAGATAATATGTAAAAGTATTTAAGAGTAGAAACTAAACTATACTTGTTTGGTTTTATTGACTCAAATGTTTAACAGTAGGGGATTGAAAAAAATATGGATAGAGTTCAGTCACTCACTACTAATTTGTACATGGTTTGTGTATTGGATTTATTTATTTATTTATTTGAACACATAAATATTGGTAAAAAGGAGCACCGAATATATATGCTCCACACAAATCTCATTTGATTTGTGTGAGAGCTGTGATACTGCTCAGGTGCCCAAACTGAAGCAGGTAGTTTTCTTAGAGGGCCACACCCCGGGCCTTTGACCTAAAGGTCTGATCCACAAGGCAGTGGAGCATAGTAAGGAGATGCAGTCTCATGGTAGCCAGTGACCAACAATTGATTCATACGCCATTTGTTCCTTTAGGATACTGGAGTTCATGTGCACCATTGGTTTGGAATGAGTATTTTCCAACTCCCCTAGGTGGACATTCCGTGTCCACCAACCCTTGTAAAGAACCAGAAATTCGCTTTTCGTCCTCTCAATTTTGTAAACAACAGTAATGCCTTGAGAAATCAGTGAGTAGGACTTCCCTTGTGGAGGCTACATACGCGTGGCCATGTAAGAGCATTTGGAGAGGGAGAACAATGAAATAAACCTGAAATGTTTTTAAATTTGAATAGATGTTTACATAGATGAAGTTGTTTGTTAATAATGAGTTCAGATACTATGTAAAAGTATTTAAGAGTAGAAACTAAACTATACTTGGATGGTTTTATTGACTCAAATGTTTAACAGTAGGGGATTGAAAAAAATTTGGATAGAGTTCAGTCACTCACTACTAATTTGTACATGGTTTGTGTATTGGAGAGTTTAATTTATTCAATTAGTCCGTCATAATGTAGAACCCAGTACGTATGTAGGTCAGTTCAAGTTGTTATACCACATTACCATAGACAGATGAAATTTGTTAGGACAAATCCCAGAATATTTGAGGTAACAACAACATCAATAGTAATAGAAAAAAATTAGGTATCGAAGATATGAATAGAGAAGAAAATATAAATTAGTGGCATAGAAATGCATAAAGTGTTATGAGGAAGTCAGAAGCTCATAATCTGCGAAAAGACAGAGAATGAATCTACATGTGTCGTTTCAATCGATTTCGAGCCATTTCTTTCAAAGTCTCTAGATACCGGTTACGATAATCATGAGTGCTACAATCAGGTAGTCCACACCTATTGATATGGATCATTGCAGTTGTCAGTGATTCCATGACCTGACGTCGTGTGTTGGTTTGTCGTGTCCTAGTTTTATACCAGCCTATTCCTACACCAGACAACATCATCGGTCGAGGTAGGAATTAGTGGTTGTGTATGCGTAACAGATGAATAGAAACTAGAGAGGATTGTTCAGGATAGGGTTGGATGGAGAATACTGGTGGGAGGCCTTTGCTCCTCTACGAGGGTTATCAGGCGTAAGTAATTATTTGATTACTGAAATATGTTGGCCTTGTATATGTAATTAAAAATCATTAATTGGAACTTTTACAATTTCTCTTATTCAATGATTTTATATTTTTAAATATATATTTATAGGCAGTACCCGTACCAGAAGATCAACTCCCTGTACTTCTACCTCCATTAGAAAGTTCATTGAAACGAGGTGATGAACCTTTAAAGCATAATGAATCCTGGCGTAAAACAACTTGTCCTAAGTAAGAAAGCTGTTATTTTCATTTTTTTTTGTTAATCTCTATTTCATTTATCTAAATATAGTTTTTCATCATGGAATTGACTTCAATAGTAGAACTATTGTAATGCCGGAGTTACTGTGCTTGTGTTTCATCTTGGTTCGAGATTCCTCAGCAGCGTAAAATGTGTACCTCATGAAGAATTGAATATGATCCATGATAAGAATAATCTCAAATTAAATCAGTCTCCAGAACTAATTACCTAAACAGTTTTCATTTTAGTAAAATTTATTGTGTGGTTATCGCTCTCACATTTGTTGATTGCCGTATATGTAAATAAATATATTAGATTGAGGCCGTGAATCAGTCAATGTTAAACTGCCATTGAATGCTTGGAAGCGCAATTTGTTAGATTGGTTGAGGTTAGTCGTCAACACCGTTGGATACCAGATCAGTTTAGCGTTCAAGTTCGAGACCGAATCCCGCCTATGAGATCATGGGTGCACACTGCTGTGGGATCCCATACTAAGACGAAACGGCCATCCAGTGCTTCCAGGTTTTCAATGTTGATCTAACATTGGTCGATTCATGATCTCAATCAAAAACCTAACAATCTCTAAAACCTCATAATAAATTTCATATCAAGAGTTGCAATCATTACTTTTATAGATTAATTTTCGAATAACAATCGGTTTGATTATCTACGCTTGGTGTTGTCGACTTGTATCTTCTTATTGTTATTTTGAACTGCAATTGATCGGTTTCAATTGATCGAGTCCCAGAGAGAACATCAACTCTGAGATGCAGGTACATCCAGCTGACGAGTCTCAAATAAGACGAAACGCACGTCCTGAATTACACTACTAATCACTATCCATCTTTGCTTGCAAATTAGATTCTGTTCATTATAAAGAAATACAAGATTGCCTCTGGTACCTATTACAAGTCACGTTTGATTAAGTTTCTGGTCATTGAGGTGTGTAATTTTTAGGATTTTACACCTTTAGTTACGGTGCGACAATATACGTCAGTCATGTAATTGTCTTACATTCCTTGGGAAATTTTTATCAACTAACCTTTCAGTTATAGCCTCAACAAATGATGTGCTATATGGAAGCAGCTGAAATGATACGTTTAAAATATAACCAAACTACCGACACCAGCGTTCCTAGTTAAAAAAATTTATGTAAGTATCATATCAGCTATACTTGAATACATAAAGCTGAACTTGGACAGTACCTACATGATTTTATCACCGTATATGAACAATCTTACGAAGATAATGTTGATTATGTTACAGAAATTTGCCGAAGATTCTCAGATCATAGAGGCCATGTTTCAGATGTAGATCAGAACTACTCGCGGCTGAGCGTTGTAAAACTGACCTTTTACAGACACACTAACATCACAGCAGTGC
This sequence comes from Schistosoma mansoni, assembly GCF_000237925.1. NCBI lineage: Eukaryota > Metazoa > Platyhelminthes > Trematoda > Strigeidida > Schistosomatidae > Schistosoma > Schistosoma mansoni. The sequence continues at coordinate 31,914,999 of NC_031496.1, forward strand.
AAAAGATGGCTCAGTCTTACAGAAAGGTTCGAAATGCATCCCGTGCTTAAGAACATTTATTACCAACTAGTAAAGTGCGTTTTTACTTGGAATCCTATTTCAAAACCAGTAACCAATGTACAACAAATATATACATATATGTATATTATCTATGCGGTTTAAATGTTTTTAAAATTTTAGATGTGGTAATCCAGCGAACCGTGAAACTGATACACTAGACACATTTGTTGACTCGTCATGGTATTATTTACGATATTTGGACCCACAGAATAATTCATCAATTTGTGATAGGATAAAAGCAGCTAATAGTCTACCTGTTGACATTTACATTGGAGGTTTGGAGCATGGTAAGATATTATTGTCGTTTAGTGAAAAGTAATGCATTGAAGTTGTATAAATACTAAATGTTGGGTGGTTGGAGGTAATCGATAAAAAATCTCAAGGGACCTAGGTTTCGTGATAGTGGAGAAGATTTGTAGCTCAGGTGGATGGGAACCTAGGTTTCGTGCTAGTTGGGGATCATTAGCAAGGAGGACCTAGAATTTTGGAGGAACTAATGCTATCTGCCGGATACAAACCATCCATTTTGATAGTTTGTGTTGTTATTACTGTGGTATTTGGGTTGAGACTGACTGATAGGCTACACCAGTCAGATATATCATTTCAATGTCAAACAATAAAGTAGGAAATGCTAAAAAGCGCACACTATTGACCAGGATTTATTGGAACTTAGTGACGAAACATATATTTACTATTCGTTGAAAATCTGACCTAATTTTCTGAGTTTGATCATGTATTTCAACTCAGGATACCCGTTAAGAGATTTCTACTCACATTTGATTTTCACACTGAAGTAGCTAGTTGGGCTTGCATATGCGAAGCGTTTATATCAATATCAGAACGTCTAACACAACTCTGACCTATAGAACTGAGATGCTTTCAATTGATAGATCACTGAGTAGCAATTTTTTATTTTTATTTATACACATAAATATTGGTACAAGCGGGTACCAGATACATATGCTCCCCACAAATCAAATGAGATTTGTGTGAGGGATGTGATACTGCCAAGGTGCCCAGACTGAAGCAGGTGGTTTTCTTAGGGGGGCACACCCGGAGCCTTTGACTTAAAGGTCGGATCGACGAGGCAGTAGAACATCGTGAGGCGATGCATTCCCATGGTAGCCGGTGACCAACAATAGGTTCATATGCCGTTTATTCCTTCAGGATACTGGAGCCCGTGTGCACCATTTGTTTGGAATCCGGGTTTTCCAACACTCTTAGATGAACTTTCCGTGTCCACCAATCCGGTTACAGCACCGGTCACTCGCTTTTCGTCCTCTGAATTTCGTAAACAACACCAGTGTCACGAGAAGGCAGTGAGTGGGACTTCCGTGACAGAGGCTATATTACGCATGACCATGTGAGAGTATTTTGTGAGGGAGAGTAGACTCTCCCCACTCTTGGTCATACCAGGGCATTTGGGGGCCACTAAGTAGTTATGAGTGTTACACCTTCAAGATAGTGCAGAATGTAAAATGTCATATCTTTTGAACTTAATAAAAAGCTATTTACTTAGCTGAACAACTATTTCCTCTGAATATGTATTTACAATCATAGCAGCATATTTGAGCATCATTTACCACTTTCTACCTTTGATTTTCTGCTTTCTAAATTTAGCTGTTCGTCATTTGTACTATGCTCGTTTTATTGCACATTTCCTACATGATATAAATGTAATACCGTGTAGAGAACCATTTAAACGTTTCCTTCCTGTTGGTTTAGTATTGGGTCAAACGTATATTGATCCACAATCTGGTCGTTTTATACCAACACAAAATGTTGATAAAAGATATTTATCTGAAAAAGAAAGTGAGTTTATGTTCATTCCCTCTATTTTATATGTATATGCCTGTTATTTTTGTTTCGTAAATGAAACTTCCAGAACAACCCTGAGCATATAAAGTTATGTAAGATGGTTATATCGAAGCAAATTTTACAGGATATATTTTAACAAAAGCTGATTGAATTTCGATCATGAACGGGATAATTCGAGCCCTTACTAACAGCGTACCTGTTGAATAATTTCATAGCTATTTGGCTTCAGTACTTCAGTGGATAATACGGTGATATTCAAAGAGACAAATACTTGGGTTGAAGTTCGAAATATGAACATCAATCCTAGGATTCAGGTACATTAAACTGATGAGTCCCAAATAGAATAAAATGTACGTCGTGGATTTCACTGTCAGACATAGATCATCTCTTCTAACTTAGGGGTAATAGGTTCATCGAAAGATTCATCTTCAACTAATATTGTGGTGTGAGTTACTTATATCTACATAAGTAGTATACGGTGATGGTCAGGCATAGAATGTATTTCACTAGAAGATCGATAAGGAAAGAACCGAGACGGAACGCATATAAACGCACATAAACAATGAAATCAGAGGAGATGGACTGATATTTGCAGAGGGAACAGTCAAGATTGAGACAATTGATTGTTTTTTTGCAAATTAACTGGTTGTCAGATTTTAGTGAGATAGTCTGTAATGTCAAATGCATTCGATTGTTCCCACCCGTGTTTTATGTTCACTACAATATCGGTCAACAAGCATCATTGAACCCTTAAGATAGTATTGAATAACTCATTTTATCTGAATTTAAGACTCTAGAGGATCCCACTTGACTAATCTCCTTACTTTCTACAACCATGATCAAATGGGACATTGTCTTTTAATGGAGGCAAATGTAAATGATAGTACGTAGTCCACTTTAATAATATGAGTAGTTTGTATCATTTCTAATCAGTATGACGAATTTTTCCACTCATAATGATTAGGTTAACTACTAATGTCATGTATAATGATATGTATATGGTTTCATACTTTTTTTAAAATTAGAGTTAGAATATTGTTGTGATATGATGATATGGAGATATGCATCCTAGCTACTGTCGTACATAGTCATCGACTTAAATCGTGTTAATCAAGAACGGAATAAGTCAAATACGGGAATAAATTTTGAATATGTATATTTTGACAGTCGTTGATCCAGAAAGTTATTCAGAATGAAAAGCGGGAAATTAAGGTGAATCGGAATAGAGTAGGAGAGTGATCCAACTTAATGTGATGAAATGTGACTCGTTATTTATAGTCAGGCATTAATAAGCTATCGATATGTGATGAGTGTGGGATAAGCAGTGCACACAAATACTCTCATATAAAAAAGTCAGGGTTATTAAGTGAATAATCAACAAGGTCAAAACGTGACTTGAGAAGAATGAATAAGTCGGCCAGTACGGAACTAGAATAATCCATGTAGGCTTGGCATAGTGCTAGATACTGCTATTTAACCAGACCAATTTAGTAAAACGGTTACTATTTGCCATATAGAGGTATTGTAGTGACTAAAGTTGAATTCATCATTAATTTTATCCATAGATTAACCTCAGTTAATTGATCATCAGATTGTATTACCGATTGATTGAATTTAGAAATGTAAACCGTTGAATAGCAGATCAATGTTTCAATAGTTAGCACTCATCGCATTACCTCAGGATCCAGTATTTTATCTTTGGTAGATTCAGAGAAAGAGTTTCATACTAGAACAAAATGGCTGTTCAATTTTCCTTAGTCTACAGTGTTACCTCAACAGAGGTCAGTTTGTGATGAATATCACTTATAGATTACTAGTTCTGTGAAGAAATATGACAAGCTTTTAGTGTGGGCATAGAAAAGTTTATTATAAAATATTAACTACTTATAAGTATTATAGTAGTTTGACGTTTCTCACATTTTAAAAATGATTATTTTGATCGCTTTATTAATTTGTAATCTAGTTTTGATAAATAGATTGTTGGTATTCAGTTTATGGACAGATTAAGTGTACTTCACTAAAAAATCAGATATCCATATCGTTTCATAATTCTCGGAAGTTTCGTAGAATGTTTTAAGTATTGAACTGTAACTACATAAACCGTAGGTAATTAACAATTCAATGCCAATTACTAGTCTATCATAATTACAGAACTATAAACGAATCAAGTACTAATGAGCATTTTATAACCATGTCTTACTTTTCTTGGATATTATTACCGTTACGTCCGTCCATCCATCTGCCCTCTAATATATAGGAGAGAGTTGTCTTGATCTAATTTAGAGCATTGATGCAATAGGTTGTTTACTTCAATCTTGAAGCTAGCAAATGTGTGAGTCTCTTTGTGACTAAACGATCCTGGGGAAAGAGAGAAGAAAAATAATCTGTCACTTGCCTTTGACCTGATAGGTTGGCTAGCGAGGCGACAAGAATTATTACATGGGACTTAATTCAATGACAACCTCAAGTGGTATCTGACAGGGCTGTTCACTATCTCCATTTTTGTTTAACTTCATCATACACCTACTACTGGAGATAAACTTCTTGTCGACTAAATTTTCCGGAATTAATCTCGTACCAGGAGGTCCACTTATTGACTTTGAATATGCAGATGATATAGTCTTGTTTGGTGAAGACGCTGATAAAATGCAGTCTTCTGTTAGCCTGAGTAACAATGCCAGGATATTTGGAATGCGTTTCTCTCCCTCTAAATGTAAATTGTTACTCCAGGACTGCTGCGGAACATGGCCATTAAGAATAGAAGATACTCGTAAGTTACTAGTATTTGACCACAGATGTCTTAGAAATATTGTTCGTATCTGCTGAGATCACCGGGTAAGTAGCAATGGTGAGGTTAGGCTTTACTATATTTGGGAATGATGGTAAATTAGTTGATGAGGTCATGAATCTTCATCGACTGAAATGGTTAGGCCACATGTTACGTATGCCTGAACACCGATGTTAGGATATTCACAGGAATATCCCAAAAATTATCTCGAATGTAAAGTGGTATGTTTTCAGACTCTTCACATAATTCGCATGTTATTTCCTATTGGCCATTATTTACAGTTGTCCTAACTATGACTTTCACGTGTCGTTTTCCTACTGGTCAATTTTGAGTTGTCCTAATTATAACCTTTACATGTCCTTCCTTTCCATTGGTTACTGTTAATAATCATCTTAACTGTATAAATATGCCTTGTCTGTAAATCATTTTTGACCTGCTTCTGACCCCATAAACAATTCTTATTCAACGGCTGTGTTCTGATTTACTGGAGGTTTTGGGGAACAGTATTGGGGTCGTACTAGGATATCTGAATTTGGTCAACCGGTAGAATTTCGTGTAGTCTTATCGCAATACGCAATATTTCGCGAGGTAACAACCGATTACCACGACGTGCTATGCTGACTGGTATAGGGTATGGTTGGAAGAGAGTTAAGGAGGGCCAAACCAAAACATGGCATCAGTCCACAAAATCACTAACTTCTAGTCTGAGCCATGTTTGTAGATGTAGACTATTCGGTTGCAGTCCTCGTGACTATCGTAACCAGTAGTGGTTTGACACTGTGTTTCAATCAATCAATCAATCAATCAATCACTTATCCATATATCCAAGTATTTTCATATATACAGTAATAATTTGAACGAATAGCCAATTAGGTTTGTCTCTGTCAAGCTTGTTTCATATTCTCTTTTCTCTTTTCTTGTTTTCTTCTTCAAACCAAGTTGAATATTATGAAATTGAAACTAAGAAACCAGTTCAAATGTATTGGGATAAAATGAGTAAATCTAAATTAAATGGAATTGATCCAACTGAAGTAGTTGATAAATATGGTATGGATACAATAAGAATTACAATATTGACAAATGTTGGGCCACATCGATCAAGAAAATGGTCTGAACAAGATGGTAAGCATGTTGATTATTCTTTTTTTTGTTTCCGAATGAGTTTAAGAAAATTGTTATAACTTTTGCCCTATCAATATTTATTTATTTAAACACATAGATATTTGTACAAAGGGGCACCAGATATATATACGCCACAAAAATCTTATTTGATTTGTTAGGGCTGTGATAGTACCTGGATGCCCAGACCGAACGGAGTGGTTTTCTTAGAAGGCCACACCCCGAGACTTTGACCTAAAGGTCTAATCCATAAGGCAGTGGATCATCGTAAGGAGATACAGTCTCATGGTAACCGGTGACCAACAATTAGTTCATACGCCATTTGTTCCATCAGGATACCGGAACCAGCCCATGTGCACCATTGGTTTGGAATCAGGATTTTCCAACACTCCTAGGTGAACTTTCCGTGTCCACCAACCCGGTAAGAGCACCAGACATTCGCTTTTCGTCCTCTCAATTTCATAAACAACACCAGTGCTACGAGAAATCAGTATGTAGGACTTCTCTGGTAGAGGCTATATACTCGTGGCCATGTGAGAGCATTTCGAGAGTGAGAGCTAACTCTCTTCACTCTTGACCTTACCAAGGAATTTGTATAATATACACAGAAATAAACTGTCGTAAGAGATAAATGGTTAAAAATTAAGATATCTTTGTACATTGTGTATTTCTATGACTGTTTTGATTTGATTTTTTTTTAATTATTTTGTTCATTTTCTAGTCATTCAAGGTGTTAATAATTGGTTATATAAAATGAATCGTTTAGTTGAACAATTAATTGAATATTCTAAAATTATACATCAATCTAATGTATCATGGGAATTGAAATGTGATATAAATGATCCATTATTAATTCATATACCAAATTTTTTAAAATATTATCAATCTATCATAAAACGGGTAATTTCTATAAAAATTTTCTAATAATCTTACTATATTTTACTTATGAAAATCCTTACTTTTGCCTGTTACTTCCAATGGAACTAAAGCCGCCGACCAACATTCTCTAACTCACTCTGTGTTCTGGGTCTTCCTTTTTAGTTTTGTCCAATTGTTGTTCATTCTTCTCATGTCTGTTTTCATTTTTCAGTGTAATGTGTTCTTTGGCCTTTAGGATTCCATGTGAAGGTTTGTCTTGTGACACAGTTGGGTAATTTCCTCAATGTGTGTCCTATCGACTTCCAGTGCTTCTTCTTTCTGATTTCTTCCTCCACTGGAATCTGGTTTGTTCTCTGTCACAGTAGGATGTTGCTGATAGTGTCTGGCCAACGGATCCGAAGTATTTTACGTAGACAACTGTTAATAAACACTTGTATCTTCTGGATGATGGCTTTCGTAGTTCTCCAGGTTTCCGCCACATACAGTGGAACTGTGATGTACATCTCTATACCAGACTCTATAATGATGTTTATCTACTTTTATTATTTTATTTATTATTCATTTATTCACACGTTTTTAGCTTACGTGATTGTTTAAATTATGTTTAAAAACAAAAAAATATGGAGTTCAAGTCTCAATCCGATTACCAATACTTTGATGTAAGTGCATTCAGCTGATTAGTTCCAATTAGCATGAAATATACGTTTTCGCTGCCAATACTATTCACCTATCGAATCTACTGAGAATTCTGTTGTTTCTCATTGAGTAAATCGTATAAATAATAAGTGAATTTTCTATTGTTTATCATGATCGAAGTTTGATATAAATACTACTATTATTGCATAGATAATCTTCCAATTTCAATGAATAACTCTTTATTAAAAGTTTTTATAGGTCCATATTGGTACCTGTATACTCAGGCAAGCCAATGTTGATTCGTTTGACTTGCCTGAGAATAGTCTTAAGGAATCGCCTTTAAGATGGACATACATTTTGTATTCAGTTATATATGTTATAGAAAAATAGACGGGATAGCCGTGGGCTCACCTCTAGGCTCGATTCTCGCTGATCTCTTAGCTTAGCTAAAAAATGGCTCATTTAAGGAGGCTATTTTGAGAAGCTCGATCTATACTGCCACTACATCGACGATACATTCGTTGTCGTAGATCAGAAAACCAGTAAGGATGAACTACTAGAACAGTTCGACAGTGTACATCCAGCGGTTAGTTTCACTGGTGAAGGTGAGTGTGACAAGAAGCTGAATCTCCTTGACGCAGGCGAAGTGGTGGCAGCGTGCACAGAAAAAGTCGATATAAGTCGGAGATTTCGAGTGATCGAAAGAATCTTTTATACATGAAACTACAATTCAACGGGGATGTTGCTAGCGATACTCTGAAAGAAAGATTAACGAAAGTAATTTGTAGTGTGGGGTGAGTTGCTTACATCCACATAAGTAGTATATGATGATGGTCAGGCCGAGAATGTATTTAACTAGAAGATCGATAAGGAAAGAACGGAAACGAAACGCGATCCGTATTAAAATGCATGAACAATAGTAATCGGTGACTGTGGACTGATATTTGTAGGAAGAATGGTCAAGGTTGATACTGTATGGTTATCAGATTTTAGTGTGATTGTCTGTAATTTTCGTGTCAAATACATTCGATTGGCCCTATTCGTGTTCTGTTCACTACAGTAGGACATTCTGTGCAGCCAATCTTGCGTTAACTTCTCGAGTCGACCAGCAATGTCTACTCAAACGAAGGATAAGTTACCTGAGTTAGCGTCCTCAATGTGCATTTACAAATTCAGCTGCTTCTGCGGAGATAACTATATTGGGCATACTACTGTGGTGTGGGCTACTTGTATCGACCTAAGTAGTATATGTCGTGAGTCAGTAATAGAATATCTGACAGCAGAAGGTTGAGAAGGTCAAGAAGGGAAGAAAGGTAACAGAAAGTAATTGGTATGGAAATGATGAAACAATGAAGCCTGAGGCAATTGATGAAGTGTCAGTATGATTTTCTTATTTTATCAAGCAACTTTGTAATTTGTGCTAAATACGTAATCGGTTCTCCTCAACTGTGTTTTCCTTCACTACGCTGCCATGCAACCTAACCATCGAATCAGTGAACAACTATCAACGTGGGTTACGAAGAGCCAGATAAAGACAGTACGCAGTTCTATGTTGGAACATCTAATTATTAGCGGTCCTAATGTAGATAAATCGAAATCATTTCGATGATCCATCGTATGCCTCCATTATTTCCCAAAGCAGTTCTATCCTGTCTCCTACACATAGCTGAAGCCATAGAAATTCATACATTCAACCCCAATTTATGTGTACAGAAGAAATTCATGACTCTTTACCCCTTCTATAACCGGATATAACTTAACAAACGACTTTTTTATTATCATTATCATTGTAAGATCGCGCAATTTCGTGGATTGGTTGAGGTTAGACATTAACACCATTGGATGCCAGCTCACTGTTCTAGGGGTAAAGCATTCCTGAGTGAGGCTGAATACCCTAGGTTCGAGTCCCGTGGGCGAGATCGTGAATGCTCACTGCTGAGGGGTCCCACAATAGGACGTAATGGCCTCCTAATGCTCCCAGGTTTTCAATTGATTCATGATCTCAATCAAAATAATTTATTGTATAAAGTGCTAATAACAAATCATCTTGAAGAATATTTTGTTGTTCTACATAACAGATTGATTTTAATTAAACAGTCATTCAAAATCAAAATGTAGTGGGTAACCATTTCCTTTTTCAGATTGAAGAGTTAAGCACTGATTATGAGATCTGGAAGCCCTCCATTCTATCCTTGGTTGGATCGTGATTGGGACTTCTGAACAAATAAACATTAGAACGAAATATCTCTTCAATGTTACTCTATTTTCTGTGATAACTTGTTTGAATGACGTCACTTCTTAACGAGTAATATCTTTAACGTGAGCTTGTTTCTACAATGCTCATTCCTCTACATCTCGTCTAGTATTTTTTTCTGTTTTTTTTGATAGGTCAATGAATATTATGATGATACATTTGTAATCAGTTCTGTTATTGCTCGACTTCAAGAGATGACTGAATTGCTTCGAGTAAGTCTGTTTATTTTTCATATGTTTCGTTAATAATCTTGTGCTTTATAAATGGTTCGGTCATATGTGTCTATGAAGCATTGCTTGTGTATTATGGGGCCACGGAGTAAGCAATGTCTGGGTTAGAAATACGGTACTACCTAAAGATGATAGAGCGACCCATGAGGTAGTTAATCTTCTCCAATTGAGTTGGTTGGGACATATGTTACGCATGCGCAACCACTACTTCCTACCTCAACCGGTGATGTAGAAATAGGCTGAGAGAAAACTAGGACACGACATCAGGCCGTGAAATCACTGACAATTGGAATGATCCATATCAATAGGTGTGGACTACCTGATTGTAGCATTCATGATTAACGTAACCGGTATTTCGAAACTTTGAAAGAAATGGCTCTAAATCGATTGAAACGACACATGTGGATTCATTCTCTGTCTTTTCGCAGATTATGAGCTTCTGACTTCCTCATAACACTTTCTGCATTTCTATGCCACTAATTTATATTTTCTTCTCTAATCATATCTTCGATACCTAATTTTTTTCTATTACCATTGATGTTGTTACTACCTCTTATATTCTGGGATTTGTTCTATCAATTTCATCTGTCTATGCTAATGTGGTATAACAACTTGAACTGATCTACATACGTACTAGGTTCTACATTGCAACTGACTAGCTGATTTACAAATGGTTTATGGTATTTAGGAAGAAACGAGTAAGTTGGGGAATTCGTTTTGTAAACAACATAATAATTTCTCGTTCTATTGATCTGGGCATTTTTGCTTACATACATCTGTCACCCCTCGTTGTGTAGCTTAGGCCGCTCACCAGCATTCTCCATCCAACCCTATCCTGGGCAATTCTTTCCGGTTGTTTCCAGTTGCTATTTTGATGTCTGTTTCCGATTCTCTACACAGTGTGTTCTTTGGTCTTCCTCTTTTCTGCTTCCATTCAGCATTCCAAGTTGTCTTTTCTCGTGATTCAGTTTGATGATTTCCTCAACGTACATCCTATCCACTTCCAACTTCTTTTCCTAATTTCCTCTTCAGATGCAAGCTGGTGATCTTGGCATATGTTCAGCTGATTGTTTATCACTGTTTTTGATCCATTGATTTTGGGATAATTTTTTATTATTGTTCTATGTTGACTGCCTGATCGATAGCTGATCACTTGATTATTAACTTGTCCTATGGGTTAGATTAAAAATCTATCATACGATGACTGTTATATCCTGATGAAGATTAAATTACGAGTGACTTCCGCGATCTAATAATGTACTAATATTCTGTAACTATTCTTTTTGTATAACTAGTCAGTAATTAGATTTTGTATATCTATATTCATCTTATTGTAAGCTTCGTTTTGACCCATGGATCATTATTATACGTTTGACTGTACCTGAAGTATTTCAGTTTATTAATTACCGTCTCTCACGTTCACAGCCACATTTTGACTTGATCCTGTATGAATGTTATTTCCTATTTTATGGTGCGGTGTAGTCTGTTTTGTCTGGTTGAAAAAGCAAGTATGTTTGTAATAAATGATTCGCATAGTTGGAGCTGTTATTAGTATTCCGGACTAAACTAGAAGGGCCAGCGGGGACAAAGGGTCAGTCAGGACGTTAGTCTGCGTATACCGGTCGAACGTCATTGGTTTGGCAGTTTTTTTTGATGGAGTTTTGTTCTCTGAACTGAATGGTTTGGTTGTGGAGCTTTCATCATCCTTTTAAACAACATCATCAGCACAAACTTCTGGTAGAGCTACCAACCTTGCCAATCATCTCAAAATCATATGAGCATAGTACGCTTCTCGTTGTTCGGTTTGGCACAGTGCTAAGACTGAATATGTCGTATTGAGATTAACAAATAAAATCACGTGATAACTAAGCGGGCTTAAATTCACAACAATGAGAGTCATGTTTTTTTTTTATGTCTAATTCATTCCAATAGATATTTCTATGTGTTGATAAACTTGTTTTCAGTTCCTTAAAATACTGATCTTCTCACGGTACTGGATCTTACCGAATAATTATTTGTTGAAGTTTTTATGTATTAAGTGGTTGATGGTGGTCGGTAAGAACATTTGTATCTGAGTTTCATGTTTGTTAGCTGCTGTCAAGTAGGGGGTGTCTAGGACTATGAGGGAACATTTGTTTCCTCGTACAGTTAATATAATCTATACAGCTTTAAAGTTTGAGATATTTACCATTAAACAATGTTGGTCTCGACTGACATTTTGTCGGACTGAAATATTTAGGAGGAACCAATTTCATATTTGTCTAGTGCTTAGTGCTTTTTTCCTTCCTATACTATATCGTTATATACAACCTTTCTTTATATACTACCACCACTAAATTAATTACTTCTATGAATCCGATGTTCATCTTGTTGTGCTAACGAGGTATGGCAACTTGAACCGATGCATAAATGTGCGTGGTCCTACGTTGTCGCTGACTGAGTGCTTAGTGCTATTTGAATGTCACAGAAAACAAGATTCTATGTATTTTTTAATGAGTCCTATATAGTATAAAATCTAATTCAAACAGGGTGCTTTTTTCCCTGTATATTTAATTCAAATAATTTTCTGTGAATCGGTCAGTTTATCATTCAGTTACTTCATATTAGTCTCATGATCACATAAACTATTCAATCATATTTCGACATACTAAACTATAAGTTATTCATAATCAACATTAAATTTTGTTCAGCTTGTGATGTGCACAATGGTGACTAGTATTTGGGATGATTGGAAGAGAGTTACGGGTGACCAAACCCAAATATGGGATCAGTGCATGAAATCACTGACTTCTAGTCTGAGCCATGTTGCTAGATGCAGACTATTCAGTTGGGGTCCACGTGACTATCGTAACGAATAGTGGTTTGACGCTGTGTGACATTGCTCAGAATAGATCACAATGGCGCAGATTTATACACTCTCTGTCTTCCCTTAAACTATGAGATTAAAATTGCTTCATATCTTCCTGTAGTATATCTTTATATACAATCTTTCTTTTATATATTACTACAATGGAAGTAACTACTTCTACGAATTCGGTGTTGATCTAGTTGTGCTAATGAGGTATGGCATCTCAGACCGATGCATATCTGTGTCTCGTCCTACGTTGAAGCTGACTGACTTGTTATGTGTACTTATTTCTTTTATCCGTAAGATTTAATGTGCTTGAGCTTTTATGTAAACAAGAGCTAGTATTGATTACCCAGTCCGATTAAGTGATGTAGTTCAGCAATATTCGAGCTTCCGATGAACTTGTTAAGTGGAGTTTTGTAATAATTTTGCTTGAAATGTCCAAAAGATCTGTATTCCATTGGTTTATTTGTATTTTTATTTTTTTCATGATTATAGAAATCTTCTATACATGTTGGTGGTCCAGGACCATCAAGTTTTTTATATCTACGTGCATTAGCTGATCTTATAGTAATGCTTACACCTATTGCACCAATTTATGCATCTGAATTATGGTCTGGTATACAATTTGCTTGTTTAACTTCAACACATTCAAATTTATATGAAATTCTTTCTATTCATTCGAGTAGAACATTGATGAATTCTAATGAAAAAAAGAAGAATGATTATTATTATTATAGTCATTGGCCTTATGATTTGGTAAGATGTTAAGTTTACTCATTAGTGTAACGTGTCAATAAACAAAGAGGCACCAAATAGATATGTGCCACATAAATCATATTCGATTTGCATGTGAGCTGTGATGCTGCCTCGGTCTCCAGATCGAACGAAGTTGTTTTCTTAGAGGGTCACATCCGGAGACCTTGACTTAAAGGTCTAATCCATAAGGCAATGGAACAACGTTAGGAAATGTAGTCCCATGGTAATCGGTGACCAACAATTGGTGCATGCTAGACTGGTTGGAAAAAGCGGACTCAGCATTTTGTCAGCGTCTTCACTAAATAGAAATATGTCATCGGCGTATTCCAAGTCAACAAGTAAGTCTCACGGTCAGTGTATGACATGGTGTCGTGGTGTGAAAGAAAGCTATACAGGACTGTCCTCTGTTGGATCTTCACTACTACCTAATTGAGGGCCTAGAGATGGTGCAACACTGGCTTTAAGCGTTACCAGATGGGACTCAGAATAGAATACAGTGACGATCTCGCTGTAACGTTCTTTTACTTTCTTCATTAAAAGTTATTATATCTTCCTTAACTGATAGAGTTCTTCTAGTTGTACGTTTCACGTTCCCCCATCATTATTCTTTTCATTACACTAACATATACTAATCTGTGGTTGTCATTGTTCTCATTTTCTCCCTTTTACTCAGCTTACCTTCTTTTTGTCTCCCCATTCTCATTGTTTTGTATGCATCATATATATTTAGCGCCCTTTCGTAGCGGTATCTGTGTTCAAAAAGTAAATAAATAATAGTTGGAAAACCCTGGTTCCAAACCAAAGGTACACATGGGCTCCAGTATCCTGAAAGAACAAATGGCGTATGAACTAATTGTTGGTCACCGGTTACCATGAGACTGTATCTCCTTACGATGATCCACTGCCTTATGGATTAGACCTTTAGGTCAAAGTCTTGGGGTGTGGCCCTCTAAGTAAACCACCTCGTCTGAGCACCTAGGTAGTATCACAGCCCACACGCAGAACGAATGAAGAAGTGTGTCGCATATCTATTTGATGCCTCCTTGAACCAATGTTTATGTGTTTAACGAAATAAGTAAATGATAAATAGAATGTTAAGTACAATAAACGTTATAAGTATATGTAAATATATCAGAATATTGGACAACTTGCGTTTAAACTAAAGTTGTAAACTATCTGGGATACAACTGCTTACTGAATGTTAATAAATAGTATAAAACAATATACAAAAGAGTGGAAGAGTAGCGAGTAAGAACATTCTTCAAAAGTTCTCACCCGACGATCTACACCCATATTGTTTCTCGTGTATTAGCTATCATTAGAATAAATTAACGTATTTATTTATTTGAACACATACATATTCGTACACAAGTCACTTGATATATGTGTGGGCTAGGATACTGCCCAAACCGAGGTAGATGGTTTTCTTACATTATGATTACGTCTCCAACATCAGTTAATTAGAATAAGTATTAATAAACTGGACTGATTTCCATAGACTATACTTTCGAACGTAAATATTATTTCTTTTTTTGAATTATTTTAGACCAAATATGTTCTTGAACAACCATTCCCTAAATTTGTATACTCTACTGAACTACCAGGATGAATTGTTGAACAATATGAAACAGGCAGTAGTACTACCAGCACTAAAAAATGAAAATGTTTTATCCTTATTTATACGTCGTTGATTTGGTGCTCAACAGTTCGAGATTGATTAAAGATAATATAAATGACTGTATGTGTATATATTTAATTCTTAATTCCTTACTAAGAAATAATAATGATACTTATTTATAGATATTTATTTATTTAAACACATAAACATTAGTACAATAAGGCACAAGATAGATATGCGCTACATAAATCATTCAATTCGCATGTGGGCTGTGATACTACGTGGGTGCTCAGACCGAACGATGTGGTTTTCTTAGGAGGCCACAGCCGGAGTCTTTGACCTAAAAGTCTAATCCATAAAGCAGTAGAGCAACGTTAGGAGATCCCGTCTTGTAGTAGCAGGTGACCAACAATTGGTTCATAAACCATTCTTTATCTGAACATCCTGGAGTCCCTGTGCACTATTTCATTTGAAATTAGGGTTTTCCAACTCTCCTAGGTGGACTCTCCGTGTCCACTTACCCGAATAAAGCGCCGGACATTCGCCTTTCGTTTTATCGATATCTTAAATAACAGTAGTGCTGCTAGAACTTGTTGAGTAGAACGTCCCTGGTGGTGGTTGTATGCATGTGTCTATTCGAGAGGATTTCCAGCGCAAGAGCTGACTCCCCCCACTCTCAATCTCACCAGGGGCATTGATATAGATATTAGTGCCTGTTTGGTCGATTAGTCGAGACCATAATTTATGGACGGGTCAATCAAAAGCGTTTGAAGGACTTCGAGGTGACGGCGCTCATTTAAGTATCTGATGCTCATGTACAATCGGTTCACAGAGGATTTTAGAGAAGGCTTGACAATTAAACGGCTACAATAAATAGCATTACTAAGAAGTTCCTTTCTTTGCAAGCGCGCGAGCGCTTAACCTCTAGACTACTGAGTCGGCCGGCACTCAATAGTGTTAATGTCTAACTTCATTCAATCCACGAAATTGCACTACCGTCCACCTTGGCCTTTAGTGAGTTGTTATCTCACAACAGACCCGGTTGAACTCCACTGGTCACATCTTCAGGATAAACCTCTTGGAAGCCGTCATTAATGAGTATATGAAGATTATAATCATAGAAGGGTTTTGTGGATACTATGATAATATAATAGTTAAATTCATGTGTCAACGGTCATCCAGTGCTTCCAGGTTTTCCATGGCGATCTAAGTTGACTTATGAATTCAACTATTAAAAATTAATTAAGTGTCCACTAAACCCCTCTCTGATTATAAAAACATTTTTATTAATACAAAATATACGTAGAATAATTGAAGATCTCAACTCTTGAGGTATCCTATGATGATTAACATATCTATATGTATAGTAAGGAAAAAAACGTTTCTTGTAATAAATACGTAAAGACTATTTACAACATAATATAGTGTAAATGATAGTCGTACGAACGTCAATATAGTCCTACTGTACGAGCTGAAACTTGGAGAACTACTACAACCATCATCATGAAGGTACAATTATTTATAAGCAATTGTCTACTCATGATACTCAACACTCACTGGCCGGATACTATCAGCGACGGCCTTCTATGGGGGAGGACAAACCAGCTGAAAGGAAAATTAGGAGGCCACTTTGGAACTTGATAGAATATTCATTACGGATATCACCAAACTGCTTCATGAGGCAATCCGTGACTTGGAATGTTGACGAGAAGCTGAAAAGCGGAAGGCCAAAGAACACATGAGGGTGGAAAATAGGATCGGATATGAAAAGGATGAATAACAAATGGATAGGATTGACTAGGTTAGGGTTAGATGGGAGATGCTGCTGAGCGGCCTCTGCTCCACCACGAGGAGTAACAGACGTAAGTAACATTAAACGTGTATTACATATATATTCAGATATTAGTAGAAATGAAACTAGTTAACAAATAGAGTAACTCAATAATACAATAAATTGAGTCAGTCAGCTGCAAAGTAGAACCAGGCACACATGTGCAACGGTCCAAGTTGACATACCTCACTAGTACAACAAGATGAACACCGAATTCGAAGTAGTTAATTCTATGGTGTTAATATTAATATATAAAGGAAATATTGTATGTAAGTATATATAATCCGGGAAGAAGGACAGATATGAATCACTTCAAGAGAGTTTATACACCTACACCATTGGAAACGATTCTGAGCGATGTCACATAGAGTGTCGAATCGCTACTAGTTATAATAGTCAGGTGGACCCCAACCAAGTAGTCTGCACCTACCAACATCGCTCAGACTAGAAGTTGGTGACTTCAAACACTTATGCCATGTCTTGGTTTGGCCGCCCCTAACTCTCTTCCAACCAACCCCAACACTAGTCATCATAACGCGTCGTGGTAAACGGTTTTCAGGCATACGTAACACGTGGCCCAACCATCTCAGTCGATGAAGATTCATTATCTCATCAACTGATTTACCATCATTCTCTAATACCCTGGTGTCTAAGCAGATGCGAGCAATATTTCTAAGGCACCTGTGATAAAATACTAGAGTATCTTCTACTCTTAATTGCCACGTTTCCCAGCCGTGAAGTAGAACAGAGCAAACGTCTTTGGAGTATACTCGTCCCTTAATTGATAGACAGATATCTTGCCTTCTCTGTAGGTGACATTATCTGGCAAAAGCCAAGCATGTCTACAACCTGAGGAATAGTGAATATGTGGTCAATGCAGCCACGACCAGGTCTGAAGCCAACCTGGTTTTCTCGTGTTTGCAGTTCACGAGTCTTAGTTTGACGCCCGATAATTATTGAGACAAGTATTTTCGATGCTATATCAGTCAGACTAGTCCCTCTATAGTTATCACAGGATGAGCACCATATTTAAGGACCTCTGGAGCCAATTCATCTGGACCGGATGCTCTTCCTCGTTTCAGATAAGTTATTGCCTTTTGAACTTCAGGTAGGGTCGGAGGGCCTACTTCAATGTTCCATTCGGGTTTTCTGGGATCAGTGGGTAGTTGTACAGAAGCTAGGGGCCGGCTGAACTGCTCCTTGAAGTGTTCGGCCCATCGTTCTAAACGTCTAGGCTGTGATCAGATAATTGTTCCGTCCTTTATCGATATTGTCTCTGTTATATCTAGAGCTCTGATTCTTAATATGCCGCGTATTACTAGACTACTTGAACGATAGAACCCGCAACGTCGCAAGACAGAAGACTAGTACGTAGGAACTTTATTCCCCAAATCAGTGTCAAAATATAATATATGCCCCCAAATGCCCTGGTACGGCCGAGAGTGGGGAGAGTCCGCTCTCCCTCTCAAATGCTCTCTCATTTCAGACAACCAATAGGCACATAGGGGGTCATTCTTATCCATCCAATGGGAAAGTTACACGTCGACATCCTAGAATATTCCCCTAGCAGTGATTGGATGGAATTTCTGCTGCTCTTTCTTAGCTTCTTAAGGCTTCCTAGAGTTTACCAACGAGCTGTCCTTACAGTCTAATATCGGTCAAAGAATGCTTACAACGTGTCTCTATTTTTCTTTGTTTTGGACAGTCCTTAATTTTAATTACATTGTTTAATCTTTTATAAAGTAAACAATACTCACATCACGTTCCATCTTCATTTTGTGATCATATATAAGCAGAAGAATAAATGCTGTAGTTTCAGTGAATATTGTTCATTTAGTTTTGTTTAATGTAGCTGCACTGCTTTTGCTTCTTCATACGTCCAGACAGACGGGTAAGTAATCAGTATTACTTAAAATGATCCATTACAATTACATCCTGTAATATTCACATCTGATCCGGTGTACAAACAGAATCATAACACCGTCGCTTCCGTCTTCACTACCATCATTGTTAGTCCTAAATCTGAATAAATTTGTCTGCTAATCATGTGGATTGTTGTACTTTGTTTACTGTTTGGGCGTGTTTCAGTGATTTATAAATTTGTAGTTCACGCCATTTTTTGAAATAATGCTGACATAGGCTCTAGATATATGTATTCTGTTTTTAATTAATTGTGAGGACGTAACTACTTGACAATGATTGATATTTGTTCTGCTGAAAACTATTCGTGGTTATTCAACCATTGATTTCCGTCTTTCAAGTATCAATTCTGGTGTGCTATAGGCGTAATAACTATTCTCAGAAAGAGGGTTTCGTGAAGATTTTAGCAATTTTATAGTTGATTTGATCAGTTAATTCCAGCTTTACCACCATGGAAAACGTGAAAGCATTGGACAGCCGTTTCGTCCTAGTATGGGACTCCTAGGCGTCGCGTATCCACAATTGCCTGAGGTCGGTCTCGCTCGCGAACGTTTATTTTCTAGACTGGCATTTAATAATGTCAATGTCTTCAAGTAATCGATGAAATCGCGACATCGCCGAGGAGTCTCATACTAGGAGGAAGCGGCCAGTCAGTATAACTAGGTTTACCGCGGTAGTCTAGCTTTAATTGACTCATGATTTCAACTATGAAAATAGTAATAATGTTCTTTAACCGAAACAAAATTACCAACTTTCGGTCAGTGAACATTTTGTTATTTGCTTCTTGATATTACGAACCAATCAAAACAAATTCCATTTGATTTCTTAGTGGAATTTGTATGACACCATTGAAATTGCCGATCAAACCATCTGAAATATAATTACAATTAATCAGTAGGTGTTAAGTTCTTCCGTAGAACTATAAACGGTTGCAGCCAAATAATAATAAACCACCCGTTTCGATGATGATCCATGAGAAGCATGTGTGAAATCACCTGAATCAGTGAACTTGAATATGAACATCAGTTTTCAAAATTAGCTGAAGTACTTATCGTTGTGGCGAATCTTGTTTTACATTTAGATGTTGAATCAAACCATCTTGAGGATTTAAAACAGACGATTTATCATCCGTCCGTTAAGTAATTGAAAACAATTAATTCTCGAGAGGAAGGTAAGTAACTGTTGTTTTGAGTTTTACAGGGTATGTATCATACAATCAAACGTGCTCATAAGACACATGTTGTTACCTACTATATAATGAAGAATAATTCGGTCCATTCGTATGTGTCGATGTACGTATAGATGTATAGTAGTGTGTTTGAAATAATATCAGCTTATTGATTATTTGCTGAGACTTGTATGATGTTCTGTAATGTAATGACTATAATATGTTCACCAAAATGAAATCATTTTTTCAATGTTACTGATAAATAATTTCAAAAGTAAATAATTTGAAAGTTCAGTAACAAACTAGATGAAATAACGCATTGTCGCGTATCTTTGTTGGTAATTTTCAGAATGAATGACAAAGCTCGTGAGGTATATCAGAGACTGCAACGGGGAAATAAAATCCTTGAGAGGTAGTCTGATTATTCAATTTTCAATATTATAATCTTTTGCACTACTGGATTCAGAGCTTGTATAGGATATCTATCGGCTACTGTGTTTGTTGAGTGCTTGATGGTCTTCACACGGCCTTAATTTTTCCATTTTTCTGCAAGGCCATGTGTAACAGTGATACTCGCGGTCTACTCGAAGGCCTTATGATTCCTAGTTTCATCAGTTTGTCTGATACTTGTTTCTCAATTTTTATGAGTCTAAACTATGCGGTCTTGCGTCGGTCGGTGGACCTTTCGTTACGACGTGATGCTGCACAATATGTCTATGATCTCAGATGTCATATTGTACCCTCTTCAAATTGGCGTACCCACTTAGAAGCGACTTATATAGCTTGCTTTTGTCTTTTGGCACCACTAAATTCATAAATCACTACTGAATGATTTCTGTTCACGAGCCGGATACGTCTGCGATAACGAATCCTCAGGAAAACGAATTGTTACAACTGAAATTCAAGGTTATTTTTTGCTTCTCATATGTTTTGATGTAGGATTTATTTACTGCCCCAAGTGTTGGTACAGTATCAATATTTCGTCTTTCGTTGCTAAATGGAGGCACATAGCTGATTTCTGTTCCCGGTCACACCAAAAATTGATAGCATATTACTGTGTCCCGGACATAAAGTAAACGATTGTTTCTAGGAGTTGTGCTAGTTGTCGCAGCCGTTACTGACAAGCGGTGGGATGGTTTAAATTCGCGTGGTGATCTACATCTTTTAACTCTGTCGGACGTTTGATGACATCAGCATTTTGCGGATGCTGTACATCTCATAGAGCGTGATTGGCTTCTATCACTTGATCTACCTCGTCATGATTTATATACAGCAGTTTATGGCATAAAAAATTATTCTCCCATTGTAACTCATCGATTCTACTATGGTGTTATGTTTGGGCATTACTGAGGAGGGCTATTTTGTCTTTATTCGAAGACATATTTATAAAATTAAATAGTACACAAATTTTATGTAAACGTCACAAAGAGAAGTGAACCGACAAAAACAGTGATAATAACAAATGGTACAATCGATAGCAGAGAACGGACTTGCTAAATTGCACCAATGTATCAATTGTTTCTGAATAATCGTTATTTATTATGAGTATTGTCGTCACGTTCAATAATGTTTGCGAGATAATTAAAATGGTGATTTAATAAATTCGCAACTATAATTATGATCCAGATAGGAATGGAAATGGAGACAAAGTGCGTTGAATTTTCGAAATTATATTGTCATCAAAAATTGCTTTTTGTTCGCACGTTGAGATCGGCGATTATGTTGTAATCGGTATTCGATATTATCCTTAGACTTCGTATATTATTCGTCCTGATAACCGTTACTAGCTAACGCCTGTGACGGTGTTAAAATCAGAAAACCAATAGGAATTGTCGATAACGTTTATTATTGCACCGCGCATAGATTACCGATACCACAGGTACCCGAGGCAAGAATGAAAGACATGTGCCGAGTGATCGTGCGAGTTGAATGAATAGGATTAAAATGTACATATATATACATGGGGAAATGAAGGATTCATCGAAACAATTAGGCATTTAACACTAGAGCTAGCAGAATGAATTGTGCTTTTGGCTGTAAACAATTCTCAAGCATGCATATTCAAGTCGATAAAATGTACGAGGATAACTGACATTTGTATTTCGATGACAATCAAAATATAGTCCAATTAGTGTCAGATATAGGGTCATTAAAGTGGTGAGCCCCACACCGAATAAGACGCATCCTGCAAATTTGCGCAGACGGTAAACATCTCTAACCCTACTTGTCCAGTAAACGAACTAAGTAGCCGACTCAGTCGACGAGCAACTCAAATGAATAAATCTCTAGCGCAACGCATTCATCGAGATCAGTTAAGCACTGACATGGTAATGTTTCAAATCGTACCTTACCTATACTTTGTGCTCGTGTCAACTCTGCTCATTAACCCATCTTGTATATTGTTCTATTATTATTTAAATAATTGTCATAGTCTAATTATCAAATTGTTGACACATTATCACCTAACATGAATCTATTATTTTCGTTCATGCTGATATTAAATTATGGCATTTTCGCAATCATATCACTCATCGAACAAATTATAATTTTACACCGATTCCACGTTATGTCATTCAGTGTACTATGTTTATTATTCAATAACGTAAAATATCCCTGTTTTAAGTCAGTTCGTTCCATTTTTTTCACCTCATTTCAGCTGATTACTAAACTCATTCACTTGTCCGAGATTGTTTTTTATGTTATCAAACCATACATTTCACATTTCTCTAATGCCTTCTATTATGTTTGTGATTGCCTTTCATTCTACTGGCTGATTATTAACGGTTGCGTTTATTCGTTAGCCGACATGTGTATTTCGTTGACAGCCAGCATACAATTCAGTCGGAACATATAAAGGAACACCAAAAGGATGAATCGTCGAGTGATATTTAGGCAATAAACATTCTAGCTAGCGTCTGTGTTCCAGTGATCACAGCAGTATGAAGAAATATGCGAAATGTTACACATCAAATAACATTGTCTGTTAAGTAAGTTAATAAACGAGCCTAATTAAAATTAACCATGATGGAACTTAATTGAAAGATAGTTTTTATAATGTAAACACAGAATCACTGTTGAACCCTATAAAATAACTTAATTTATATCAACGTGTGTGGACAACCGTTTGAATGAGTTTGACTTCAAAATCGTCAAACCGTTAGACAGAGACAATACAAACAAATCAGAGTATAGTTTGAAATATGATGCTGAGTTTATTGAGCTATCGTCAGACATATCCAACTGGATTGAGTTCACGAGTTAGTGATTGAAGTGCCAAAAGAGAGGAGGGATGATGGAGAACAAAATCAGTGCACGGCTAGAAACATTAGACTTATACATAACATACAAACGGTCAGATTACATGACATTCAATTAGACCTTAAGTCATTTGTGCAAAAGTGTAGCTAACACACCACATTTTCAAACATATGTTACTGAAAGTGTTGTCTAGACAGACAATGAGATATTCACAATAAAATTGTCGAGCTCAACTGAAGCAACACTCCTAATGTCCTCGTCTCTCTCATTTCAAATATCACACCACTCGTAATTGTTGATGCGTTGTGATCGTGTTGTTCATCCGTTTTCTTATTTATCTTTTTACATCAATCTGAATCAGGGATAAATGGAGATGTGTTCCAATGGACTCCTCGTCTCTCTATTTTGCTTATCGATTGATCACGTGCCGGGAAAGTTTTCTTCTCTCTGCCTAAGGACATTAGTCCCTTTTCAGAATCACGTGTGTCCCAGCTCAACGTTGGGCCAGTTTGACTATTATATCAGGACTTCAACGTAGGGCGAGACAGGTTCTCTCCTGTTGACAACCGGACTTAGAGATCTGGGATGAAACATTTACTCATCACTACTTAGACGTTTTTCATTAGAAAGCTTGTATTTCGTGTCCACACACATTTATCAACTCTGGATGTCATGGTTTTGTCTTAATGCAACAGATAATCACGTATTCTCATAGTGACGTTTTACTCTTCTAAGTACTTCAAACTCTAACTGATTTCGAAAACACTGAATATTTCTACACATAACGTATGCATTTTACATCGATAGTCTGGATTATTGTTTACAAATTGTTCTTCTAGTATTAAGTGTGTTTTGGATATGTTGAAATATATGAGAAATTATCTGTGTTCATTGTTAAAGGATCCATGATCACAATTTCTTCAATCAGTCAGTGCTTAGCAAATAGTCAGTAAACGTATTGATTCGGAATTTCAGTAAAACGTAAACAGTCTGTAAAATTAGAGACTGACCAGTTGTAGTCCTAAAACATCAATGGGAAGATTCAAACAAACAATACTAAGTGAGTTTGTGAAATGGTTTGGAATGTTGAATGAGATGAGTAGATTGCAGTTAACATCAGGGATTAGAGAACTCAGTTACCATTTTGATAAACGACTGTCGTCCAGCAGTTATGTTCGCTATATCCCATATACTATTCTGATTTCCATGAACCACCAGACCAATTCTTAATGTGAGTGAACAATATTGAAAATCAAACACCAATTTACAGGCATTTCATTTCACACATTACAATCTTTTACCGTATCAATGTTTTGAACAATAACAAATAAGAGTTAGTTAATATTAACGGTGAATATTGTTAATGAATGAAGAAATTTGTGATTGGTTATTTTAACAGCAAATTAATTATTGCAACAATATGGGTAAATGAGAAATGAGTTAAGTCCAGGACATCACTCCCAAATTCAAATTCATTCAGTTTCCATCGTTACCTGGAATTCAAACAGAAACATAAGAATGATGTGTAATATGATAAATCATACAAGTGTACATTTGAAATGAACAACTGGACAAAAGTAACACTGTATAATGGAACTTGACCTGTGTGTATGTATTCATATGATTAAGCATTATGTAGATCCGACTGCAGCAATGGAATCGTAAACATCTATTCAAATCCACACTTCACTAAACTGCATCTCAAGCATCCATTTGAATAGGTATTTCAGTTCAACAGCGTTTTTGCATTGAATCTAATGGTTCTACATATAGGCGTTTCTCTACTCTATTTTGCTCACTTCCATTATCCAAGCACTCAATATTTCGTACAACACTTCACCATTAAATACTGTTCTATGTAATATTGTCAGTAAATTTGATTCAATAGGTTACTTACTTATCGCTTCGGGTATTTGTGATAGAAATAAACAATTAACTGAAATTTCAGAAAAAATAATAAATCACCAAATGACTGAGTATTCAATTACTTCAACATCTATTTCATCATTGATGAGAAGACTAAGAAAATAAATTGGCGGTTCTTATCCGTTTATGTCACACATATTGTTTGTTCTGTCGAATAAATAAAACGCAACCTCACCAACTTAACCTTGATATTTGAATGGAGAACTATCACATATATGATGTGTGTTGTGCGAGAACATTCGAATTCAGATTAGTATCAATGGACTGTTTAATTTCAATTGTAGCATCCGTGTGATTGTGACTACATTGATTCATCAAAACATCAGGTTAAAGCTTTCGTAGACATTTCACGTAGTAATACAGTTTGTGAATAAACATTGTTCAGTGAATTACATGTGGACATGACACAGTTACTCAATACGTCAATCAAAATATCTTACAGAATTTGGTATCCAATCCTTTAACAGCATTGTATTTCATATATATCTGTCTATTAATTTGTCTCACATCTGAAATACAAAACGAATTCGGTTAGGAAATCATCCACGAATATTGTTTATTTGAAGAAATCAATCAACGTTGTTTGAGCATCAAAGTAATGAAAGCCCTCATATATGCGGACAAAATGGATTGTGGAAGAATATCGGAGACTCACATTGTCCTCTTTACCATTTCCACATATTCTCACTCAATTGTCAAAGTCATTGTGGATATTTAGTCCATGCTTTCACCTTTTATTCATTTGACTAGATTTATTCTGTAGCATGAAATACTTCATTCATGAGTATTACACCCGTTATTATTCGTTTCATATTGCAAAGCTAGTCACAAACAAGACATGGACAGTTCTGTGATTTTATGATTGAGGAAACAAGATTTCAGTGTACTGAAGAAAACAGTTAGATATTCTAGAAAACACATTTGAAAATAAGTGGAAACGTAGTGGTTAGTATGAATTCGGTAAGGAACGTCAGGTTATATCTTTCATATCCAACGATATCAGAAAAGAGATAATTTAAATAACCTTATTTAATAATAATAATAATTTATTCTCAAATAACATTGTTACATGAGGCATGCCGGTTTGCAGGCAAGATCAAATTGTTAAAGAAGTTACAATTTTTACTGTTGAAAATTGCTCTGCTGGGTTGATATTTCATAAGATATGAATGTAAATGGATTTCGTAAGGAACATGTCAATGTCACACTTGGCGCACTTTATGGAGGTAGCGTTGCAATATACAGCTAATGTTCGAGAATAGATACATGCGAAGTTGGAGGCTTTTAGAAGTTTCGAACTTATATCCCTCTAGAATATCGGAAGCTTTAATAACGGTGTCCCATGTCGTCTTAGTATACACTGATGTCCATTTCGACCTTGTCATTTAAATCTCTTTTCAGCATGGTCATATCCTTTGTTGGGCAGATCTCGACGATCGACTACAGCCTATCGTAGAATTGATCTTTAACGTCTTCGCTGTAGACGTTGGTTGGCGCTTGGCATCGGACGATGTTCAGTGTAATGCCCTTTCTCTTTGTTTTCAAGGAGGATTTGACGATCCTTTATCTATGAGATTCCCATCCTATGAGTGCATTTTGTGCTTGTTTGGACAGCATCAATGCAACTCCTTGTGTATGTGATGCATCTTCTTCCTCATGTCCGGGGTATAAAAAATGCTCTCCTGAAGCTTGTTTTTGTTGTCCAACCGGCGTCCAATATGTTTCACTGATCCCGAATACCCTCAGGTTGAATGTCCTCATTTCTGCTGCAGTTTAGAAAACTCTCCCGGTCTCCCGAATTTTTCGCACGTTCCATGTACCTATAAAATTTGTTGTTCTGGTTGATAGAAGGGGCGTCGGCCTCATGACTTCGGAATGAACTCAACTCTCATCATAGAGCGTCATTATTCTTCGTTCAACTCCCAGGGCAGAGTATAAATGGTCTGAATAATTTTTTCTGATTAGTGTGTTTTTGGCGAGTTAGTTTCCACGGGATGGGGTAGTTAACCCTATACCCAACCCTCGTATATCCGGGAGCGTGACCGGCAGTAGCCCACGGTGGAGCTAAGTGCAATGTTTGTATCTTGATGGATGGACTTGGAATCAGAACTCTGGCTAATCATTGGTATAGACCTGCAGCAACATTATACTTTACAAGTAAACTTGTGATGTTTGCTAAATGCATTTGAAATCACACAAAGATTGTGATTATCTTGGAATTACATATCAGTTTTAAAGTTTTATAAACCTTTTGAATATTTAAACAATGAATTATGGAGCATCGAACATAACTAATAGAATGAAAAGCGTAGACTGATCAGATTAATTATGATATTTATAGAGTAAGCAGAATCAAATAATGAAAACCGGTTGTTGATTTTTTAAAAGGTATGATCTTTGTTCTAATTCTGTAAACAACCTAATTATATTGTCGAAAAAATTATTTTTCCTGTTTCGTAACACAGTACAGGGCCTTAGATACCATTCCTAATGATTTGTATTAAAAACAATTATGCGGTGGTTTAAATGGAATGAATAACTAAAAGAACTGCTGAACAATCAAATCCGAGTGAATTGATACATTTTAATCATCACTAAAAGATAAAAATCCTCAACATCATTCATTATTCCGTAATGGATTTTGTCTCTGAATATGTGGACATGTGATATAAAGTGTTTATATCAACCACTTATGAAGCCTGAGAAATCATTGAACTAATCAATGTTCTCATACCACTTAAGTGAATAATAAATTAAAAATGAATGAGATGCACAATCAAACAGTCGAAGACATAGTGTTGTGTATGTGATTCAACTTTTCCGGAAATTTATACTCTCCTGAAGAAGCCATTGAGTTTGTAAATTATATCACCCAAATGGATGGTTGTAAAATGTCTATGGAATGTTTACTTTGTAATTGTCAAATATACAATTGAATTAGCTCATGTATTATGTTTGCATCAAACTTCAAGTTGTGAATAAACTTGGGAATGATCGCATGATCGTCTAAAATGGTATCAATTTGTCATGAATTACCCTTATACATATTGATAAATGTTATTTTTCATATGATACAATGAATGTAGATGGATATCACGAAAATGAGGTGGATTTGAAGAAAGAGACGTACTCTTACCAACCAACCATATTCAAATAATCATCACTCTATTCAGTCTTAAAAACAGCTAAGAATAGAAATAAGTAATCCCAATGAATATTGTGATATTATTACAACAATTACATGTTTTATGTTGATTTTATATGTAAATAATGGAAATTACAAACTAATGAGTAGGTGATACCTTTTTTGATTCATTAAAGTATTTTCGAGTGTTTTAGGTTCGATGACACCACTTCGTATTTAATAGTTCCTTCGATGCACAAATTGCATTGTGATCCCCTCTACTTCTTCTTGATGAAAATATACTAAATACTATTGTGAAAATTTGGGTTATAATTGTAGATAAAGTTAACATACATCGAGAAACATTCAGGTCATACAACCAAAGTATAATCACTACAAGCACTTAGTCATCATGTTGTAGCACAGTTCAAACCTCACGTATTGCAACATTATCATTTAGTCTTCAAACAGCTCAGTATATTACAAATTCCTGGAAACTCATTTCTTGAAAAAAACATTTGTGACGTAGCCAAATTGAACAATTTTCTATAATTAGTCGGACATATGACCTTGTTGTGACAAAGGGCTATCACAGAGTGAAGTTAGGAATATATACAAAATTGTTTCAACCCAATTGTTTTTGTGTTGATAGCACCGTGACAAAACCCCAACACTATTGGTTAGATTTTTAATGGAATTTTAATTGCTCAGTTTTGAGGAGTTTTGCTTCAAGACCAAACATCCTTGTAATTGCTTCTTTGTTTATTTATGTAATTAACATGGCCTGATTGTTCATAATTTAACATTATTCATCAAGAAACAAACACCAAATTATCGGTTCAGATACAGTCCTTTTGCTTTTCTTAATCATTCTCTCCCTAATTTCTTGAATAGTTTAATCGACTTCTTTTAAATGTTTAAATAAAATGTAAATGAAGTAGTTTCAGTAGAAAAAACTCTTATAATCAATCATAAGATGTTGTGTTCGACTAAAGTAAATTACCATCTTCATAATCTTCCTTATCATCGAATTGTTGTACAATCACTTTTTATTGTTTAAAACATGAATTCAACTGGCAAACGAATTGAATTGGTTGTGGTTAGACATTAACACCATAGGTTCTCAACTCAGTGGTATAGAGTTGAAGCGTTCGTGTTTGAAACAGCAATTTCTGGGTAGGAATCCTTCGAGCACTTCTGAAGACTGTCTTAAATGAATAGTTTGTTGTCTGTCAATCAAACGAGTTTACACTTTTTGATTTTTTAGCTCTTTTTTATTATCTATAATATTAGTCATTGGTCAACCATTTCAATCTACCGTATGAAGTTGATACTACAGTTTCCTATTTAGACAACTGTAATCAGAGAGTTACCTGTTTCTTGCAGACTCTCTGGTTGGCGTTTTTTTGGCTAGATAAATTTGTATAGGATGGGGTTGCTGACTCCATGCTCAACACTTCTCTCTAACTTTGGCTTGAAATCAAAAGTAATTCTAGATGAGCCACAGGTGAAGGTAGTTAGTTCAAACGAAATATCCAGTTTTACGATTAATTTGCATTGGTTTATGGATTTTTGTGTTGTAACTTTAAATTGAAATCCATACTGGTTGCTCAAGTGGGCAGATGCATGAACTCAGTAGTTATGTAGAACACAAGTTGTGTACTTTAAACAAAAGTTAATCGGTTTCAATTCTATAGTGAATATCAATTCTGAGGTGCAGGTGAATCTAGCTAATGACGACCAGAAAAGAGTAGTCCGAGTGTTTTCTGGATTCCACTTCTATCCAAATTCTATCTATCGTAGAAATATATTAAGTTGTCTATTGAGGAAATTCACATGTCAATCGAAACTGCATAAAATACACATAGTAAACGTTAATAACTGAGAATCACCCATAAAAGTGATTACAATTAATAGTTCATCAAACTACTACTGACATTCAAGATAAACAGAAACATAATAGAAGATCCACAAACCTTCTCTTATGTCCATTAGACTATTTGTACAAACCCTACAATAAATATTTGATAAAATTCTGAATTTTGTTTCACTTTATGGGTGGTATTCACCAAGTGCTATTGTGTGCAACGGATCAGATTTGAAAATGTAAACTAATGTATTCTGACCAAGTGATGTGATTGCTAAACATGTATTATAATTGCTAGATTCAAACAAACTTTTGCTGAAGAATAACTGTCTAGATTAGAAGAGCCACGTGAATCCCAATCGAACAAGATGATTTGAGGAAACAAGGTTTCTAAACAAATATCAACTAAAACAACATAAAAAGAAACATGGAAACTCAGTGAAAGCGAAAGAGAAAAATGAGAAAAGTATTATGAAATGAAACATTACGATCTGAAATGGCATCAAAAAAACTAACAGAAATATACAACTAAAGAAATCATAAAGAAACGCTGCGAATATATACATGGAAGGATTTTCAAACACGAAATCTTCAAAATGGATCTTACAATAATTTCCTGATATTCTGAAATCAGTTTATAATTGGAAACCATTGACTGCTTTTAAGGAGCCTCATACAAAAAATGAACATTCTTCAAGTAATCTGTATTTTATGATAGTGCTACTGTTGTAGGTGAACAGTGAACTAAATTATCTGGAAACTATTGATCTTGATTATAATTTACAAAAATAATGTGGACTGCAAACGTTACACCTGTTGAACACTGTAAACAATCGGATGCGACTGGCAGTGAATTTCATAAATTTGGTCAGTAATTGTTACTTTTCCACGGTTACAGATTTCAATCACCATGCTTTGATTGTCATCTTGAACAACAGCATTCATTTCCACTTCCAATTGGTTAAAAAAACGATGAGAATTTTCACAAAATTTATCATCAGCTGAAACATGGTATCTGTATTTGGAAACATTTTGCGTTTTATTGTGGTTGTGAATATGAATATCATTGAAAGACAATTCCACAATGATTTAATAAAACAATCGTCATTAGTTTGATCACAAACGTTTCTTAACAACAGTTTATTGATAAGTATGAATGTACATTGAGAGATTTACTCATAATACATCGTAAATGTAATATGTGTAGTGTAATTCTAGCAACTCATAATCTCGATATTATTTGATAAACACTGAAATAATCAACAAATTCTACTTCTTTATTTTACCTCATTCTTATAGTTAACTGATATTAGTCACATTGAAATGTTACAATTTATATAACAGACTGACTTGAATGAAATAAAGATCGGAAAGCACCTTTTAGAATCTAGTCCATTGGAATTGTACTAACGCAACTCACTTCCATCAGAAATTAAACCCACAAAGTTGAATCCTTTCAGCGATCACATATTATTCAGAGCATGTGGTTAGTGTTCAAAGCTTTGTGTTTTTGGATTCTGTTAATTTACAGTATTGAGCGACTAACATCCACTGCCACAAACAACACTGTTTCTTACCAGAAATGGTTGAAGTCCATTGATTATGGCTTTTCATTAGATTTCGGAGATTATGACATATTCACTGTAGTTTTATCAACACTTGTTGATAAGCCGGTTTGGAAAGAGAAAATAACCAATTTCAAATAATTTTAATCGTTTCTTAATTTGTCGCAAACATGCAATGCAATCAATTATCAATCATCATGCGAATTTACGCTTTTAAACAACTGATAATGGAATAGCTTGTGTCGGTACACAAAATATTGAATTTCTTGTTCGTAGCATACTTTTAAATTAAATCGAGAAGGAAATTTCAAACACTTTATGGTATTTATGATCACGTAATCATTTTCATGGACTCGTCATCTTTATGTTAACATCCTAATTGGAACGGTTATGCACAACACTGCTCACTATATTTTTTCCTACGTATAATTGCAAATTCATAGGATTTTCAAACAGTTGTGATGTCAAATATTGACAAAGACTGATACATTTACCTGGTAATCGGCTACATTCTTCTATATGATGGTACATAAACGGAATTCTCCAACCCACTCTGTCTGGGGCTTTCCTTTCTAGTTCTGTACAATTTTTGTTCATTCTTCTCATATCTGTTTCCATTTCGAGGTGTAATGTGTTTTTTGGTCTTCCTCTTTTCCTTCAGCCTTCAGGATCCCATGTGTGGGCTGACCACGTGACGCAGTTGGATGCTTTCATCAATGTGCGTTCTATTCACTCCCAGCGCTTTTTTCTGATTTCTTCCCCCAATGGAACCTGGTTTGTTCTCACCCACAGAAGCTTGTTGCTTATAGTATCTGGCAAACAGATACGAATTGGCTTGCTTAGACAACTGTTAATAAACACCTGTATTTTCTGGATGATGGCTTTCATAGTTTTCCACGTCTTTGCCACATAAAATTCCAACATATCAAGCAATTGTGTATTCCTAATGACAAGTGACTTTTAAATTGAAATGAATTTTTACTTTTTTGTACAATATTTACGATTAAATAGTCGTACAGCTTAACGGTCATTCGTTAATTTCAAAATCGCTCTCATCAATAAAGTGCTCCAGACAACAGTTGCTCCTCAATTCTCAATATGTGAAACTTTCTAAATGACCGAATCCAGACAATCCAGTATTGTAGTAACTAGAACACATTTAGCTTGTTTGGTAGCATTCGGCGGTTTACACCTCCGAATTGTAACATTGCTATGATCATCGGCCTCGATTGGTCATTAGCCTAGCCATGAATGTGAATTGTCCTAGTGTCTCAAATTAGGATAGATTAACTGTCTGATGCCCTCTGGCATTTATTGGTGCACAAAATTAAACTAATGTCAATAAACAGTCAACTATTGAGTGATAAACAATGATGTACATGTTTTGTCAGTTATATAATCAACACACAACTCGACGTCAATCAATGTCTGTCTAATTCACCGTGAAACACAAATACCAGGAAATGAATTAAACAAGTTGAACAGATGAAGTCTCAATCAATAGTTGTTACAGTGATAGTGAGAAAGAGTAAAAATTGAAGAGCACGGTAATTAAGAAGGAACTGAATTCAAGTAACATGAAGTACGATATATTATTGAAGTTAAAACTTCACGTGGAAAGCATAGAAACATGCAACTGCTTCAACCTGTAACAAGTAAAGATTATAACCAGTAATATTGAAGTCATTGAGCAAACTCAAATCAAGTAGCCTGCACGTACAAGCTCGTACTCCAGTAAACATTATTCCTCGATTCAGAAGGTCATTGAACATGTGTAGTACATGTCTCAATCATCTCGAATGATAAATGTTCGTAGCCTTACCAAATGACAAATCACATTCGTCCAGTACAATGAAGTAGATATGTTGAAAACAAACAATAGCCATTGACAGAAAGGCTGTAAATAAGCATTAGTCTGGTTAAGAATATTGAGATATACATACAATATACTATGTTGTTTATATGTAATTAAAATGAAACGCTCACTGCAAAATAATTAGGATGTCGTCCAGGATGCCGTCCACTGTAACTGATCAGTTGCTAGGGACAGTGTCAACGTGAAAATACAACAGGTAAGTGTTGTTATTTAGAGAATTCACTTAAAAGAATGACTGGCTATTAAAAATTCCATGATCTCACACGTGGGCTAAGATACACTTACATGTACTAGAATATATAATTCATTTTCGAAGAACCAGCTTGCATCAATGCAGTGAACAAACAATGAGGGTGATGTTATCGTACGGATAGATTGTGATAGCTTTTTCCAGAGCAATCGACAATGAAGAGTTCAATTTAAATATTTGATGTCGGTTGCTGAGAAAGTAATCAAATCGAACAAGCAATGGATTTTGGACCCCATTTGATGTGAGTTCACATATGATAAGTTAGTGGTTGACCATGTCGAAGGCTTTGGAAATATCCAGGTATAGTAGCAATACTAGATGTCATTGGCAAGGAGGACCATAGACTAAAATAATGACGTCAAAGCGACATGGCATAGAAGATCGACCTTTGAGAAATCCATGTTGCGTATCATCGGTAAATTTTTCAGTTTATAAGTAATCAGATAGTTCATCGCCAATAATTTTTTTTTCATAATCCTAAAGATAACAATGTGTGACCGCTCTTCACAAATTCACAAAGGTTCTTGGAAGAAGACTGTCTACCTGTACAAAGAATGCTACAAGAAACTTCAACCCATCGTCTCTGTAAGTAAGGTGAGAGCTTTAAAAACATACACCCCATGGTCTTTGTAGAAATAAAACCGCATACATAGTCCATCTGCGTGAGTGTGAGCTCAAAAACATGCATCTCGCGAGACAGTCTCCTTAAACTATCTGGATCAATCCTCTTGATAGCAGAGATATCCAAAATCTCAATAGATGCGATTATTATGATGTGATTTTTACCGAATGCTCCATCTAGAAGCTCTGACGCTTAACGATAGCTTTCTTCTGGCTCAAAATTTCGTATAAAACTCCAATAGTTCATAAGATTACCATCAAACGTTATGATTTATCTCTTTAATGGGTCTTAACTTTAGATATCATTGTTATCCGGTCCTTTCTAGGAGAAATATTAACTGCATGTGTTGCAGATGTAGACTTGTGGGATATCACCACGTCGCCAACAACTTGATTATAATGTTATATTCCCATTTGACGTAACCGTTCTCACTCCTTTCCTTTTTCTGTTTGGGCTTAGCGTCTTTTAGCTAATTCCTACTCTAACAAGGGATCCAATTTAGAGCTATTTCCTTCAAACTGGTCATCAATATTTGATATATCTTGTGGGTTGAACGCTATACTCAGATCCTAAGCTATTCGGATAACCCCAGGACTAGCACTACTCAGCGACTTGAAGACCAGTAAGAAGACACGAGTAACGGAGAAGATGCTTTATTGCAAGGTTCATCTCTGTACAGAAAATCGTAGGTATTTATGGATGTTTGCTTAAGTTAAATCAACATCCTAATTCAGCCAATCCACTTAACGACATAAATTGCTACTGACCAATGATAGCGTGCCACGTTGGAACTCCAGAATGTTCTGTCGTGCTCTGATTGGTTGGAGCTCTTTTTGAGCCTCTGGAGGCTCTGTTGGAGTTCTCTGGAAGCCTACTTAACAATATTAGTTTTTGAAAATTGAGGAGACGACTCAGAAATGTGATCAAATTTAAGATTATCCATAGACATTCACCAGTATTCAATGTATGAAATTTTGATGAGATACTTATCGAAACTTTGTAGGATTTAATTCGTTCGAAAAATATACGACCAGAACTGCAAACGCAACACTGGCGCAGAGTCTATGTGAAAGCTATAGTCAGAACAAAGAAAACGTTACTCTAAACCTCATCTGTTTCTAAACATAAAACAATTAGAATAGTACAATAATTAAAGAATTAAAGTCAATAACTAAAACGTGCAAAAATACCGACCAGTATTGCATGTCTTATCGAAATCAAAAAACTTCATGGGTCACATTAACATAATAGGATGATAATATCATTTAATTAGTAGGTCACATGCAACAGGGACAGTTGACATACACATCAAATCAAATTGACGAGGTAGTAACTTGAGCAACGATTTGATTGGTTAGTTATGGGCATATATAACAGAAGATAAGATTGATTTTGAGTCTCCTCTTCCATAAAAGGTGGAGTCAAAGCTTATTGCATCTATAAGTACAAGATACAACCAGTTCCAAGAATACGAAGTGTAAATCGTCTCTTTACTGATTTCAGCGCGCAACACTGAAAATAAACGTGCAGTATTTTACAAGTGGTCGAAGACAAACTTTGTACATTAAGTTACGGGATTCATTGTTAAACAGGTGTAGATAGCGTCGAGTCGCGTTTGACTAGTATCACCACTACAGGAATATTACGTGCTAGGTATCGACTTCGTTCCCTCTGTAGGCCGTAAATCACAAGGCAGTTTACGGTTGCAGAAAGATATACTTGTTGCGATCTCGTGGTATCTAAAGAATACCTAGACGCTCCAACGTTCACAAGTGGAACTGCCGGGCTTAAGCGAGTTCGCTCGAGTTCACAGGGAACGGAAGGAAATATGACCGTGAGACAGTTAAACAAACAAATGCGGTAAAACAATCACTGGTACAATAGGTTATATGAATGATTGTTTCCACATACCCGTCGCGTCCTCCTCACAAAGGTGGGTCAGCATGAAGGTTTCGAGTTATGTAACCTTTAAGACGTTGAGACTTGAAAGTCTGTTTCAATATCTGTTCTGCAAACGACAAGGCTTTTAATCTCTATGAGAAGGTGGTTGACCATGTCAAAGTCTCTAGAAATGTCCAGTTATAGCACTAAAACTAGATATCTTCGGCTTCATAGTTGTGTGTTGTTACCGTTTGTTTGGTTCACCTGCCCTATATAATATCCCAAACACTCGAAAACAGTTTTGAATCAGGTGTTACTCGTTTAAAGTGAGCAACACAATGTTTGATTTCAATCTTAAGTTCTTCATCGGCTGAAGATTCTATTAATTGAATCATTTTGAGATATTCATAGTGAAGTGATACATGTTAGTTCATATTTATACATGAACTCGAGTTTGAGAAGTTGGTTTCAGAATGTCGATGGAGATGAGTGTATTGCAGTCAACATCGTGATTCACCGAAATCAGTTATCATTTTGAGAAATGACTGTCGTCTAACTGTTTCGTTCACCATGTTTCCATAATATTCAAATTTCTATCAACCACTTGTCCAACTTTTATTGTGGGTGAACAATATTAGAACTCGAACACCAATTTATAGGCATTTAATTTCACACGTTACAATCTTTTACTGCACCAATGTTTTGAACATAAACAAATAAGAGTTAGTTAATATTAACGGTAAATATTGTTAATGAATGAAGAAATTTTTGATTGGTTATTTTAACAGCAAATTAATTATTGCAACAATATGGGTAAATGAGAAATGAGGTAAGTCCAGGACATCACTCTCAAATTCAAATTCATTCAGTTTCCATCGTCACCTGGAATTCAAACAGAAACATATGAATGATTAGTAATATGATATATCATACAAATGTACATTGGAAGTGAACAACTGGACAAAAGTAACACTGTTTAATGGATCTTGATCAACATGTATGTATTCATTTGATCAAACATGATGTAGATTTGACTAGAGTAATGGATCAGAAAATCACCATGTTGTCGAGTGTCAACTGCAATCGTAAACATTTATTCAAATCTACTTTTCTTTAGACTTTATCTCAAACATCCATTTGAACAGATACTTCATTTCAACAGCAATTGTGCATCATTGAATCTAATGAATCGACATGTAGTGGTTCGTAACCCTATTTTGCTGTCTTTTATTATCAGGCACACAATATATCGTCTCCATACAACACTTCACCATTACATAATATTCCATATAATATTGTCAGTAAATTGGGTTCAATAGGTTACTTACCTACCACTCAGAGCGCTTGTGATAGAAATACAAACTCAACTGAAAATGAAATAGATCACCGAATGACTGAGTATTCAATTACTTCAACATCTATTTCATCATTGATGAGAAGACTAAGAAAATAAATTGGCGGTTCTTATCCGTTTATGTCACATATATTGTTTGTTCTGTCGAATAAATAAAACGCAACCTCACCAACTTAACCTTGATATTTGAATGGAAAACTATCACAAATATTATGTATGTGTTGTGCGAGAACATTCGAATTCAGATTAGTATCAATAGACTGTTTAATTTTATTTGTAGCATCCATGTGATTGTGACTACATTGATTCACCAAAACATCAGGTTAAAGCTTTCGTAGACATTTCACGTAGTAATACAGTTTGTGAATAAACATTGTTCAGTGAATTACATGTGGACATGACACAGTTACTCAATAAGTCAATCAAAATATTCAGATGTTTCACCTACAGAATGCGGTATTCAGGTTTGCAATACCAAGGTATTTGTGAAAAATCTCTTCATCAATTCGACGCACAACTGAAATACAAAACGAATTTGGTTAGGAAATCATCCATAAATATTGTTTATTTGATGAATTCATTCAACGTGTTTTTTTATCGCATTTATACATCTAACTATTTTAACTTAGTTGCAGACTGGACGTGGACAGTTCTGTGATATCATGATTGAGGAAACACGAGTTCAGTGTACTGAAGGAAAACAATTAGCATTCTAGAAAACACATTCGAAGATGAGTGTAAAGTAGTGGTGAGCATGCATTTTAGTACGGAATGTCCGGGTTATGTCTACCATATATTCACAAATATGAAAATAGAGATAACTTAAGTAAATTTACCTGATGTACAGTATGGTATCAGCTTTTTACAACTTCTGTAACAGTGCCTAGGCGTGCTATCTTATTAGAAAACAAATGCAAAAATTGAAAGACAAATCACTTTACTAATTTTATATTAAATCTGATAAGAAACCATGTTCATCTGGAGGAAATAAATTGTGAGCAGATATGTACGTTGGGTGACAGAAGAGGAATAGACTTCTCAACTGGATATCAATAAGTCCTGGTGTTGATATTGACATCGAGATTCCGCTATCTACTATCCATCTCTGATAGAAACACTTGTGACTTAGTGACAATATCGAGGTATTCCGTACAGGTACCACAACTGCCGAAACAGACTGAGCAGTTGTAGTTCCATGCATCAGTGGGATAATTCAAATAATGAATACATACAAGCTGGATAAATTCTAAACTTGAATGTCACCTAGCGAACTCATTTGAAATTTAAGATGCCCTACTAAAACGTCGGTTATATATGTCGACTTCATGTACCTATATTGCATAGAACCTTCGGCAAACAAATAAGAAGTGATGAAAACGGTCAAGAATTTCATTTGGTCTCAGATAAACTATCGATGTTAACTGAACACAAGATTCTGCATACTGCAATGGACAACGATGACACGAAAATAAAATGCATACAGTAAAGATTGGGAAGACAATAGGTGAAACAAATTTTCTTTCATTTTGATCACATAAACAACGTTTATACAGCAATATCGTCCTAATGCTTATCACAAAAACACTACTTGTTGTAAGCTAGACGAACATTCTGATATACTCGACAGATGCAAGTGACGTTGTAAATGAATTAAAACAGTTCTATCCACAAAACCACTGACCAGTACTCATTTATACAAATGTTTCTGTCTGTAAAGTATCAAACAAGCGTAGTTATTGATCGGCAAACAACTTGTATTAGATCAGATGAAAAAACAAGAAGTGGTGAAATAAATGAGATGGATAGGAATAAACTGAGTGCAATTGAATATTTTGATTTACTTTTATAATATTCATCATTTTGATTAAAAGGTGCCTCCAAATAGGATGAATCGAAATATACATGCGCTGTAAAGAAATAGAGATGTTGAACAAATATCAAACTATAACATAGTACGGAATCACAACATTCGAATCTAAAATTATGTGTTTCAGATTCCTCATGGATAGAATTCAGGACCGAATTCGATGGGCATCTGTCTCCACACCAGATTTCTGAGTGTATTGTCTGAAAATTAGATTATGATATATCTGATATGTTGAGATATGTGTGACCCCTTTTTATTTCAGTGTGAGATCCGTCACCTGAACTCACTTTCTCTCAGGGTTGATGTTCTCAAAGAAACGTCAACAGAGTTCTCTTCAAAGTGTTGATTTGAGTCGAGAATTTGAGGTTTCCGGCCTCATCGTTAACACTACCATTATAATCATGATCAAACCAACTTGAACTCGGAAGCAATGGAGAACTTGAATTTCTTGGTTAAACAGATACAAAATATCAGTTTTGGTGTGTGTATTGAGATATGTTTTCGACTGACATCATTAATCGATCAATGTTAGCCCATCAATACTAAATATATCAAAGATTAATATACAGCATCAGCCATTTTGAAAAACCTTAAGAGTTGTACGAGATGGTGTCTCATATTTGTTTCTTCTCTTTATAATAATAAGATAAGCAGCCTGTGAAGTATGTCAGTCCGCTCCGAATGTTGCAGAACTATTCAGTTATCAAAATAACTTACGATACTTTGCCTTGTATTTTTCCTGCAAATCTTGGATATCTATACAAAGCATGAAAGAAGATTAAAAATTAAGTTGGTTTTAATATGGATGTTTACGAGCAAGTTATATCTGATGAAGTGATAAGTGAATGTGGTTTGACGGATGACTGAGTACATTGCACGTTGACTGCACATGTAAAAATGGACCAACATTGAACATATTGATGTAGTTTCGGATGCCAGCTCGACATGACGTCAAAGTCTCAATAAACCACTAGACAACGTTTTACTTGTCTGAAGTCATGGCGTTCACCACGATATCTTCATGTTCTGGATTTGTTGTTTTTGGTGGTTGTGTACAAACATTCCTGACAATCTTCAGGTCCTTGAGACAACTGTTAGTTATTATTCGAGTTTTGTTGGTGAATGAGGGATTTCAAGCCCTGACTAGAGATATCTTTCTTCACCTTTTTGTGAAAGGACTATTTCTACACTATGTTTGCCCACAATGTCAGAATGAAACTTGCACTGGATATGGTGCACCAGCTGTTACGCAATTTTGCACCCACATTCTGATTCGATGAATCATTTGTGGTGTGCTAAAGAATTTATCATACAGAGACAACTGGAAATATTGAGCACACACATCAAGGTTTAACACTTTGATGTAGACTATCCAGTAACAGAACTAACTTCAGAAAACTCTAATTTTAAGAAACTTTTCTACACCATAGTTATGACTGTACTTGCTGTCGCAGAGAGGCGGTGGAATGTTGTCAGAATTATCAAAGATAAACTATAAGGTGCGGAATTAGTGGCATCAGTCATGTTGCAATCTCATTATGTTAGGATGAAATCTTCGAACGTTGGACTTTGTCCTTTTTTCACACATGGGATGTATTCGCTGGTCACCGGCTTCAAAAAATCAACGTGGAAGTGAATAACAATGAAATTCAGAATCAAAATTAAACCACTGTATAAGAATAATTTCCGTTACTTTGCAAAGCTTCAATAGCTCGAAGCGCGATAAAATATTCACTTCTGCATGTGGTATCTAGAATCATAAATGCAATTACGGAACTGGAATTTTTCACATACACGCATCGAAATACTGAGTTCCATTTGGAAATGAATTTTTGATGTCATCTGAAATAAACACGACAATGTAGAGCAATGCAGTTAATGTACAAGGTGATCTAGTTACATTGTGAAAATGGCACTTCTTTGTGGTACTGTTTATAAGTTCATCGAACAGAAATAAGATGAATGAGTTTTGTTGTTGTCACATCAATGAGATATCTTATCAGTCATATTAATGGACAACACTGGCAAGCTAGATCGATAGATTTTCATTTATCAGCTCAAAGCAGGTGGGAAATCAATGGAATCTGTGATTTCATGACTTCTTTCGGATTGCACTATCATCACACTAGAATTTTCTCTTTTCATATTAACTCATTGGAAGTGGATACCAGGTGAGTGAGTGCATAGACAAATTTCTCGTACTAACACTTCTGTACAAACTCAAATGTGTGAACTGATTTCGTTTCTCGTATTTGCTTCAAGTTAGTATTAATTTCAACTAAACATGTGCACTTATACATTTCTATCAATTTTTGCAGCCCATCACGAATGAAACCACTATGAAATTCAAAAAATACCACCTGGAAGGTTCAAATAAACAAAGCGCATTCTAATCTCACTATTTTCTTCGTCAGAATAGCTTTTGTGGAGATTTCAGTATTTTTCAAAGACGAAATCATGAGACAATTGGATTTAGACCACCATGGAAAACATGGGAGCACTGCATGGCCGTTTTTTCATATTATGGGACTCCTCAGCTTCCAAGATTCCTCACTCGTGAGACTCGAACTCAGGACCTACCGGTCTCAAGCCAAAGCATTTAACCGATAGACCACTGGGCCGACATCCAACGGTGTTAATATCTAACTTCAACCGATCCATTCTCTTCTTCGATTAAATGATGTTAATGTTTTGATGAGCGAGCAAACAGTGAGGAAATTATGTTATACGGTGAAACTGAACGTGATAGCACTAGTTTGACTCTCCGAATAATGGTACTTATAAATCTGTAAATTTTAAATGTAGTCACATTGGTCAAACAACTGGAAATGCTGAACACAAACATCCACTTGTTGTGTGAAGTTTGTTTTGACTTTAAATTCAATAGTGCAAAAGGTTATAACATTGAAGGTTGAATAATTAAATTACCTCTCAGGGATTCTATTTTCCTGTCGCGGTCTCTGACAGACCTTATGATCTCTGTCATCCGTTCTGAAGAATAACCAAATTGCGTTTTGTTATTCATTTTGTTACTGGACATTCATATTACTTACATGTAAAATCATTTATCAGTAACATTGAGAAAACGACTTCATTTTGATTAGTATATTAAACTCATTATATTACAGAACATCATACAAGTGTCAGCAAATAATAAATGAGCACATGTGATTTCAAACACACTATTACACATATATGAGATTGCTGTCCTTGGACACAAACAAACAGACAGAATTATTTTTCATTTAAGTAGTAAATAACAACGTATGTATTATGAACACTTTTGACTGTATGATACATAACCTGTTGCATTGGGAACAATCGTTACTTGCCTGAAGTTTCAGAAATCTTTGTTTTTAATTCCTCAGTATAATTGGAATTGACATCTGTAACAAGAATAAAACAGGATTTGCAACAGCAATTCAGTTGATTTTTGGAAACTGATGTTCAAATTCAAGGACACTGAGTTAGTTTACTTCAGATATGTCAATGTCGAGATTCAAAACATCATTCAATAAGGCATTCTCATAAGACGTCATTGAAGGGTGTGCTTCAATTTTATTGAGTTTCAACCGTTTATCGGTCAACAGAACAATGGAGTACCCACTTATTAATTGTAATATTGTGTCATAAAGTTTGATGAACAATTTCAATCACGTCATATAAATTTCAATAAGAAGTGGAATATTATTTCTGTTGATCGGTTTGTGATTTCAAAAAGCAAATTTATAAATTGTTTACTGAATAACGGTTGGTGATTGTGTTTGGCCTGGTGCACACTTATTACTATGATAATACACCAGAATTGATTCTTGAAAGACGGAAATCAATGATTGAATATCAACTAATAGTTATCAACAGAAACAAATATTTTGACTCAAACAATGTTCCTATCAATTATTGTAACGTCGTTAAGTCTCCACTGTGGATTAAAACAATATACTTATGCCTAGAAACTAAGTTAGCACCATCTAGAAAAGTGGATATGAAGAACAAATTATTAAAGCAGAAAAATATATAAACGTTATTCGAAGTACTGCAATCCACGTAAATGGGATTCAAGACGTGATTTAAGAGTTATGACGACGATGGTGGTACTGACGAAAATGATGGTGTAACGATTCTGTTTGTACATCGGATCAGATGTGAATATCTCAGGATGTAATTTTAAAAGTGCATTTTAAATAATACTGATTACTTACCCTTCTGTGTGGACGTATGAACAAACAAAAGCAGTGCAGCTACGTGAAACCAAACTAAGCAAACCATATTAGCTGAAACTACATCATTTATTCTTCTGCTTATATACAATCATAAAATGAAAGTGGAACGTGAGGGTGAGTATTATTCATCATATAAAAGATCAATCAACGTAATTAAAAGTAAGAAACTATGCAAAATTCAAGGAAAGACCAAAGAAAAAAGAGAGACACATTACATATTTTCCTTGACCGAAATCAGCAGATCTAAATTATTTTTTTTCCAGGTATCAGTTATGTACTTTGAATACATTCTATGGTTCTGGGTCAAGCTGTCTGCAGAGAGAGAGAGAATGTGAAATCAGACGACTTTTCAAAATAAAAATAATAAACTGAAAATATTTGT
This sequence comes from Schistosoma mansoni, assembly GCF_000237925.1. Lineage (NCBI taxonomy): Eukaryota > Metazoa > Platyhelminthes > Trematoda > Strigeidida > Schistosomatidae > Schistosoma > Schistosoma mansoni. The sequence continues at coordinate 31,959,122 of NC_031496.1, forward strand.
TTACCATCAATTACAAGAGAATTTTATCAACACACTATGCTTTTAACTTTTTCCATTGGACGATTTCTAATAGGAATATCCAGGTGAATATTTATCTGAATAATACGTGTATTTTACCTGATGAACGATAAACGTTATACGGTTATTCGTTTCGTTTGTAACTAAGTTATCAGCTCATTCAACAATATTCTTAATTACTTCCTCATACTCACTTATTTACCCATGTCTTTTACTCGTCGTAATACATGGACCTCAAACGAGCATTCTTCTAACAGTTTTGTCTTGGACTCTCCTCTCCAGTGACTGTCAAGCGCTTTTCGTTGTTTTGATGTATGCCTGAGATTCCCAACCCAATGTATACGTATGTGTACCTCATTTCATTTTGCCTCAAAAATTCTGATGAAGCAGTTTGATGGTTTCCACAATGTTCGTTCAACTAACCTTCACAGTACGATGAAACTCCACAGTAGTTTCGTGAATTCCATAGTGTAGAGGTAGGTGCAAAAATTTCTGCTACCCACCCACTCAAGTACTTTCTCGTAGCCATGAATGTTGGTATTTAGTGATGAGTTCCATTCGACCATTGGTTCAAAAATGATATTTAGCGCAATGATAAAAATTAAGATCAAATTTATTGTGATCATATTTCACTTACGCCTGTCAGACTTCGTGAAAAAGCGTGAGCTATCTACCGAGTTTCTCAATCAAACTCTATCCTGTTTTACAAGTGTCCATTTGTATTACAAAACTGAACACCAACTTTTCTGTTTGCATGATCAAAATATGAATGCAATAATGGGAGTAAGAAAACAGAATGATTTGATGTTGTTTAATGATTGAAGTGACTGATCAAATTCAATAGGTAAGAACACACAAGAATCTAGTTAAAATTGATGAATGAGTTCCATAACCGAATAATAGGATATAAGTTACCGTTATCAAGGGAAACATGTGAAGTGTAAACATATGGTCACACACATATAGATACATATATGGAGATGAGAAAACAAACCACTTTATATGGGTATATATGTTAGTATTTATATATGGTCAATTTACGTGTGGTGATGTTTTCAGTGTTTTTATTTCACTGTTGACAGATTTGTGTTATCTACTTGTTTCGTACTTCTAACAATCAAATTTGAACGTTTTACTCAACAACAAATTATCTTTCTAACGTTTGCACAGCTGTTATAGAATTCTGAATATTTGCTGTCAGCAGCATCAGGATTAGTCTGAGTAGTGGTAGTTTAGATGTATCAGAGAAAACTTTGTTCTTTCGTGCATTTAGAGCCTCAAAAAATGAAAGAAGACAGAGAATGAGAATATGAATTTAGGAATATAAGTAGGGGTGAATAAATGATAATGATGATGGTGATAGTGTTAGGGAATAGTATTTCAGACCAAGAATGGGAAAAATAAGGAAACAAATAATTAAGGATGAATTCATCAGAAGGCGATTTCAGAAAAATAATGAAACATTTACAGAATTCTGGAAGCATGGTTCTGGGTAAAACTCACCTAATGAATGAATTTGGTGTTGTCTGAATTGAGGAAATATTAAGCCAGGCATTCTTTCAAACTAACTGAAAAAAAGTGAAAATGTTTTTACTGTTTATTACAAAAGAATTTTACCAAAATGCTATGCTTTTTATCGGAATAATTATTGTACTCTGTCTGACGAACCATTTCTTCGATATCCGGTGGTTTCAGTGGAACCAGTCTACACATCTATTTCACGGCTTTTACATTGGTTTACCTTTGTTGCTCTTGGCTGGTCGTTCCTCTCCACCAAATTTCACAGCTCGCCACTTCATTTGAAAAGTTCGTGGTCCAAAAGTGATGAGAGACTGGCCTGAGTTCAATTGTTTGCATCTTACGTACAAGCCGACAGACTGGTTTCGTCAACTGCGGTGAAAAGCCCGTCGAAGGAGAGTTTGTTAGGTATTTTGAAAAAGAAGATAAGGTTAAGTTTGAGTTTCCTCTTCCATAAAGGGTCAAGCCCTAGTTTACTACACCTCGAATTATATGTCAAGACAGTATCAATTCCAAGAGTACGAAATGTAAATCGTCTCTGTAGTGATTCCAGTCTTAATTTGTCGTTTATGCGCGTGCTACTAAGGAGAAACGCGCAGTATTCGAGGAGTGGTCGAACACAAACTTATTTCCTCTAAATGATACATTGATTTGGAATCAACCTGATCAGACCTGTAAACTGGTATTCATTTTGTGTATGTTTTCCGTACACAAATATACCCAATATTATTACAATTATTATCAGAAGGTGGTTTGTGGAGATTTTAGTAACTTTATAGTTGAAATCATGAGTGCCAAAATAGGACTAAACGGCCGTTCTGTGCTTCCAGGTTTTCCATAGTGGTTCAGCTTGAATTGACTCGTGCTTTCAAGTATAAAAATATTATGAATATTACAAATTATTATTCACTCAAGTTAAATGTAATGAATCGGTTAATTGAAAGATATATTTGCTAATCAAAAACGCCCACTCGCGTTTCTTAGAATTTATACCGTGAGTACTCACTATTAACGAATAGGGAAACATGACGAATAATTTATTCGTCAACTATCTGTTTCCTTGATATTATAAAGATTATTGGATGTTTTATAATGAGAAAATTCCACTACTTAAAATAGATGATTTTTCTTACCACGATTCGTTTCCTCAGAAACTCATATCTATGCCGCTACTGGGCATCAAACTATGAAACTGTAGGTAATGAGGCAATCACGACTTACAATTCAATCTCCCACACCTATAAACAGCATGATTATTTCGTATAGTGGGGAGCTGAGAATAGTGGAATTTATTAATTTCTGCCATTTGTCAGTGCTTTGTATATAACACGGGAGATTTTTCATGATGTAAAGAAATGTAGTACGAACTATAAATATTGAGCAAATAACACTAAATTAGTGATGTGAGTGTTATGCAATCACCACTGTATCTGTAAATAAATCCTTAAAACCAATTGCTCTGTTAGTGTTTGACATTGGATGCTGACCACATTGATTTTAGTGGACTGATTCAGCTGAAGGCGCTCGGTCATGCATTCGCACCAGATCACGGTTAGAAACGGCGTACTAAACGTCTACTGCAATCACTAGCCATATTAGGTCAGTCACTCCTCGATATATTGATAACCCATCAAATATATCTTCCAACCTCCTCACTCCTAATTTTTGATTTGACTGGGTGGGCGCCATTCACATAATGGTGTTACTGGTAAAGTGTTGTCAAACTGCAATACCTGTGATATCTTCATTGGTGAGCTCGACGTGATCTGGTACACCAACCAATAAACTGTGAGTCTGTTTCTTTTTGAAACTTCGTAAATCGTTACTTCACGTTATTGTTTTGTATATTGTGATAAATTTTTTCATGTTTTCGAATATTTTCCCCTCGTTCTTCCGTATACTTTGAATTCGCCATTACAGATCAGACTCCTAAGCTTTACGATATTTCGAATCACTTAAACAAACGTGTTATTTTATCATCCAGACAGTCACAACGTAAATGCATGTTATATTTTTTGTACGCTTAGTAATTTACTCATATTCACATGATAACATTTTCACTTTTGTCCGCATCTTGACAATATTCATATATATTCTTACATAAGTATGACACTTTCCCATAAAACACTCACCCCTCACTTGATACTGTAATTTATCAGGTATTGTACAATTTTTTACTCCCTACATGTTAACACTTTCACATACCCCTTAAGTGTTACTTTTCGAAAACTGACATTAAAAAAAAAATAAATGTGCTATTTTCTGCAAGGATCTATGTAGTATCGGTTGATATGTTAAGCCTATATGCTTTATTCTAGCCTCTGGACAAGTCAATTCACCTATTCCTCATGAGTCATGTTTTCACATTGTTTATTATGCACTTGTTAACTCCGACAATTTTCATATGAGCATAGGTATGTGTATATTTCTTATCCTAATAACCACATGTCTGTCATTTATTCTTGTCTGACTAAAAATATTGATTAAGGCTTGGTAACAGTTAATTGGCTTATCAGCCATCTCCAATGCGTTTCATTTTTTGTTTCGCTCGCTAATATTTACTCATATGTTTATAACTTTCTGACCTGCATCATTTGTCAATTAAACTGTAGCTGCCGCTTCTTTTTGCCTTCTGATTTTATACACTGTTAATATTTGTATTATGACTGTCATCTAGGTGAACGACGAGCAAAGCATGGCACTACAAATATAAAACGACCGTATGTGATTTGAGGACGAATCATTTTTCTATCAATATAGTGCTTCTAGCAAACCTAGACAGATTTGTGGTCTCAGATGGATCATCTTTTGTTTCATAAAAACATCCTTAGATGATGAATTTGTCAATTCAATATTCTCGGAAATCTCATTGAAATTGTATTGAACAAGTTACTTGATCATTTTGAAAAATAATGGCAGTGTCTACTATACACAGAATTCTTTATTGATGATGTTATTCAGAATGACAATCAGAACATTCGCATTAAATCATATATCTCAAATAACACAATATTGTCAGAGCATCAATCGATGCTGGAGATCATAAATGCATCCCCTCTCCACACACACTGGACAACGTGACCATTAAAGAACTCGAAGTCCTTGGTCTACTAAATAAGCTTGATATTGGTAAATCCACTGCACTCGATGAACTGCATCCTAGGCTACTGAAGGAAGACCATCATTGCCAGTACTAACACAGGCCATCAAGCCCACCGTCGTTTCCAAACTGTAACAGAAACTGACTCGGCAATGGCAGTACGTTTGGAGTTTGCGTAACGATTGCACGGTATCTTTTATAAAGTGTTTTTTATATATCATTGAATCCTAGTTTATAAATCATTACCAAAATTTAAATTGCACTTCGAGTTAAATGGGTTGACTGACAAAAAACGAGCCCGTGAAAGCCCTAATTATTCAGATAATAGCCATTCTCTTATCGTCTCCACCTCATTTTCTGCGATCATTCAAACTGCTATTGTCATGCGATGTAGTTTCTGTGGAACTTGATGACAGGATCATGGTAGAATCTGTCATCCGTTTTATCGCTAGTGAAATTACTAAAAAAATAATCTCTTGAAATAGCGTGATTATGCATAACAAACTTGACAGAGTCGCTATTAACTCTGCATGGAATGCGATATTGAAGGCAGCTAACCTTCAAGACAGTTCATGTAAATGTACTGAACTTACTAAAAAGCAACAGAAGAGTGCTAGTCTGCCTTACATACATGTGGTGACCTCAGATAATCAATGTATATCTAGTGGAGTCACTGATCCAATGTTTTCCAGTGTAACATTAGAAGCCCATAAGCAAACACCTAGTTCTAATGTGAACAGTTAAAATTAAAAGTCTATACCAGGTAAGAATAGAGTATATACAAAACTTATATATCCCCTGGGGAATTATAAATAGTAAATCTGAGGTCTATTTATGGACAAATGTAATATGCCTATTTCCTATTATACATGTTAAATAACTGACCTAATTGTATTCGTGTTCCTCTTACCATAACCTTTAATTTAACCTTTGAACTATTATTATTGATTGCTTTCCCCCTATCTACAATTAACTCCGCCTGTAGCTCTTCTAGAGTTACTGCCGGTCCCAAGCCCGGGTAAAGGAGGAGGGTTGGGCATGGGTTTAGCGACCCCATCCCGTAGAAAAGCTAACTCGCTAAAAAACGCTAACTAGAAAAAATAATTCAAACCGTTTAAACTCTGCGCTGGGAGTTAAAGGAACAATTATGACGTTTCATGATGAAAGCCGAAATTCTTCGGAAGTCACGAGACCGATGCACCTTCTAACAACCAGAGCAACACTCTCAATAGGTACATGGAACGTACGGACAATGTGGGAGACAGGAAAGACAAGCCAAATAGCAATGGAAATGAGGAGATACAACTTGGCAGTACTCGGAATCAGAGAAACTCATTGGACGCAAACTGGACAACAAAGTCTAGGTACAGGAGAGATGCTGCTTGTACTCCGGTCACGAAGGGGAAAATGATCCACACACTCACGGAGTTGCTCTAATGCTGTCCAAAGAAGCACGAAATGCACTTGTGGGATGGGAATCTCATGGACCCAGAATAATCAAAGCATCATTCAGAACAAAGAAGCAAGGGATCACAATGAACGTTATCCAATGTTATGCACCCACCAATGATAGCAACGACGATGATAAAGATCAGTTCTATGAAAGGCTGAAATCAATTATAGAGAAGTGCTCACGAAAGGACCTCACCATCCTGATGGGATATCTAAATGCTTAAGTTGGAGTGGACAACACAGGATATGAAGATGTAATTGGACGACATGGATTAGGAGAGAGAAATGAAAATGGGGAGAGACTTGCAAATCTGTGTGCATTCAACAAATTGGTTATAGGCGGAACAATATTCCCACACAAACGCATACACAAAGCTACATGGATTTCACCGGACCACACCACAAAGAACCAAATAGATCACATCTGTATCAACAAAAAATTCCGAAGGTCAATGGAAGATGTGAGAACACGGAGAAGAGCTGACATAGCTTCAGATCACCACCTGATTGTGGCCAAGATGAGACTGAAGCTAAAGAAACACTGGACAACTGGACAAACAGCACTACAAAGGTTCAATACAGCCTTCCTTCGAGATATTGACAAGCTCCACGAATTCAAGATAACTCTCAACAACAGGTTCCAAGCTTTACAGGATCTACTGAAAGAACAAGAAACTTCGACGTAGGAAAACTAAAAAAGGGGCTAAGAAGCATTAACTTCAATGTGTTAGGAGGTTCTTGGTCCTAGGAAGCATCATCACAAGGAATGGATCTCTATGGGAACCCTGGACAAAATTCAAGGAAGAACAAGAAACTAACAATTAACAACAGTCGAACACGAGCAGAGAAAGTCAAAGCACAAGCAGACTACGCAGAAGCAAACAGGGAAGTAAAGAAAAGCATTAAAGCCGATAAGCAGAAATACATGGGAGAACTAGCTACGACGGCAGAAAAAGCTGCAAGAGAAGGGAATATGAGACAACTATATTATACAACGAAGAAATTGGCAGGGAGATATAGCAAACCAGAGAGACCAGTCAGGGACGAAGAAGGAAAGACAATCACGGAGATTCAAGAACAGAGGAAAAGATGGGCAGAATACTTCGAGAAACTGTTGAATAAGCCAGCTCCATTGAACCCAACGAACATCGAAGCATCACACACTGACCTTCCAATAGACGTCACTCCACCAACGATCGAAGAAGTCAAGATGGCCATCAGACAAATCAAAAGTGGGAAGGCGGCAGGACCTGATAATATACCAGCTGAAGCACTGAAGTCAGACATTGAAATAACTGCAAACATGCTTCACCTTCTATTCAAGAAGATTTGGGAAGAGGAACAAGTGCCAACGGACTGGAAAGAAGGATATCTCATCAAGATACCAAAGAAAGGAGATTTGAGCAAATGTGAAAACTACAGAGGCATCAGTTTGTTATCAGTACCAAAAAAAGTTTTCAACAGAGTGCTGCTGAATCGGATGAAAGACGCAATAGACGCCGAACTTCGGGATCAACAGGCTGGATTCCGCAGGGATAGGTCGTGCACAGACCAGATTGCGACACTACGGATCATCGTCGAACAATCAGTTGAGTGGAACTCATCACTATACGTCAACTTTATTGACTATGAGAAGGCGTTTGACAGCGTGGATAGGAGAACATTATGGAAACTTCTTCGACACTATGGAGTTTCTGAAAAGATTGTCAACATTATCCAAAACTCATATGATGGAGTGCAGTGCAAAGTCGTGCATGGAGGACAGCTGACAGATGCATTTCCAGTAAGGACCGGAGTCAGACAAGGCTGTCTACTTACCCCATTCCTCTTCCTTCTAGTGATTGACTGGATTATGAAGAATTCGACATCTGAAGGGAAATACGGAATACAACGGACATCTCAGAACCAATTAGATGATTTGGACTTTGCAGAAGACCTAGCCCTCATTTCTCATACACAAGAACAATTGCAGATGAAGATAGCAAATGTAGCAGCAGCCTATGCATCGATAGGCCTCCACATTCACAAAGGAAAAACCGTGGTTCTCAAATGCAACACGGAGAACACCAACCCAATCACACTTGAAACTCTGGAAGAGGTGGAAACATTCAAGTACCTGGGGAGCATCGTTGATAAACAAGGAAGATCGGATGCAGATGTAAAGGCGAGGATTGGCAAAGCAAGGGCAGCATTTCTACAGTTGAAGAACATATGGAACTTAAAACAACTCTCAACCAATTTCAAGGTCAGAATCTTTAATACGAACGTCAAGACAGTCCTACTGTATGAAGTTGAAACATGGAGAACTACTACGGCCATCATCAGGAAGGTACAAGTATTTATAAACAGTTGTCTACGTAAAATACTCAACATCCATTTGCCGGATACTATCAGCAACAGCGTTTTATGGGAGAGGACAAACCAGCTTCCAGCTGAAGAGGAAATTAGGAAAAGACGTTGGAAGTGGATCGGACATACATTAAGGAAATCACCAATGTGCATCACGACTCAATCCCTAACTTGGAATCCGGAAGGGAAGCGGAAAAGAGGAAGGCCATAGAACACACTACGCCGGGAAATAGAAGGAGATATGAAAAGAATGAATGTTGACTGGAAAGAACTGGAAATTAAGGCTCAGGACAGAGTTGGATGGAGAATGCTGGTGAGCGGCCTATGCTCCTCGACGA